>NW_026596147.1:15502956-15650715 GCF_907164565.1 Psammomys obesus | reverse complement strand
AGAAAGAAAGAAAGAAAGAAAGAAAGAAAGAAAGAAAGAAAGAAAGACCATTACAAAAATATTTCAGATTCATAGCCTATAGACTTAGGTTTTCAATTGGTGTGATAAAAATACTCTGAAAAAATAATTTAGGGAAGAAACCCATGTTAAAGTCCAGGTTACAGGCAGAAACTCACAGTTTGAGAGCAATGATATTGTTAAGTCTGCATCCTGAAGAGAGCAATAGGTGTTTTCATGCTAGTGCTCAGCTGGATCCTTCATTTTCACTTAGTCTGATGCCAAGCTCCTGAATTGGTGTTCCCCACATTCATGCTGGGTCTTCCAATCCCTATTAATCCAATTTAGAAAAGTTGCCACTGGCATGCCAAAACTAATCTAGACAGTTCCTTACTGAGGCCACTTCCCATTTAATTCTACATTGTGTTTAGCTGACATACCTATACCTATATTATACCTATATTTGCAAATGTGTTTCAAAACTTATTTTCTAATTATCTAAACAAGAATATCTAACAAATCAATAAGTCAACATGGCAAATCTGATTTTTACCAAAAATAGTAATCATACAATAGTTAATAATTTAAAATACAACAAGGGAATAGCATACATAATCTCCATTCGTAACATCTCACATCAGCAACTATATGAAAATTGATATATACATTGACTTGCTAGATTTAGCCATAAAGATACTTCTATTTCCAAAGGTTTTAACATCAAATTAACTGTTTTTTTTTTTTTTAGTTTATATACATTTCATCTTATATGAAAAAAGAAGTGGAACTAAAAAAGCCTCACCATAATGTAAAGCAAACACATTGTATATATTCTACCTCAGAACCTTTATTGATATAAATGTTTTATTTTATTTATTTTTAATGTGTGGTTCATAACTGACCTGATAATCACAAATCAATATTTGTAATTGAACTAGTATATAGATTAATTCAAGGCTGAAGTTGTAGTTGTGCATTTATGTCTACTATGATAGAACTTAGGGATATTTTCAAGTTTAAAGTTTTAAAGTTTTTCTTCAACTATCTGGTACAGCATAGGGTCTTAGAGCACCAATTGATACATGGGACCTCATGAAACTGAAAAGCTTCTGTAAAGCAAAAGACATTGTCATCAGAACAAAATAACAGCCTACAGACTGGGAAATGATCTTCACCAACCCTGTATCTGACAGAGGGCTAATATCCATAATATATAAAGAACTAAAGAAATTAAAAACAATAAACCAAGCAATCCAATTAAAAAATGGGGTATGGATCTAAACAGAGAATTATCTGTAAAGGAATACAAAATGGCAGAGAAACACCTAAAGAGATGCTCAACGTCCTTAGCAATCAGAGAGATGCAAATAAAAACAACCCTGAGATTTCACCTTATACTTTTCAGAATAGCAAAGGTTAAAAACTCAAGTGACAATCAGTTCATGACAGAAGCAGTCTGTTCCCATTACTTTAGAACCCACTTGGATACTGATTGGCCTCCTCTTTGATCACCTCCCCCTGAGGGGAGAGCAGCCTTACCAGGCCAGAGAAGGAAGACAATGCAGCCACTCCTGATGAGACCTAACAGACTAGGAACAGAAGGAAGAAAAAGAAACTCTCCTCTACCAGTGGACACGTGGAGGGGCATGTGTGGAGAAAGAGGAGGAAGAGAGGGGTTGAGAGGGGAGGAGGGAGGGAACTAAAGGAGGGATACAAAGTAAATAAAGTGTAATTAAATATAAAATGAAATTTAAATTAAAAAAACTCAAGTGACAACACATGCTGGAGAAGTTGTGGAGAAAGGGGAACCCTCCTCCACTGTAAACTCGTACAATCACTTTGGAAATCAATCTGGCGCTTTCTCAGACAAATAGGAATAGCACTTCCTCAAGATCCAGCTATACCACTCCTGGGCATATATCCAAAATTTGCTCAAGGACACAACAAGGACATTTGCTCAAACATGTTTGTAGCAGCTTTATTTGTAATAGCCAGAACCTGGAAACAACCCAGATGTCCCTCAACAAAGGAATGGATACAAAAATTGTGGTACTTTTACACAATGGAATACTAGTCAGCAATTAAAAACAAGGAAATCATGAAATTTGCAGGCAAATGGTGGGATATAGAAAAGATCATCCTGAGTGAGATATCCCAGAAGGAGAAAGACACACACAGTATATACTCACTCATATAGTCCTATAAGATAGGATAAATATACTAAAATATATGCACCTAAAGAAGATAAACAAGAAAGAGGACCCAGGTAAGATGATCAATCCTCACTTAGAAAGACAAATGGGATGGACATGGGAAGTAGGAGAAGACAAAAAACAGAAAAGGAGCCTACCGCAGAGGGCCTCTGAAAGACTCTACCTAACAATATATCAAAGCAGATGCTGAGACTCATCACCAAATCTTTGGCAGAGTGCAGGAAATCATATGATAAAAGAGAAAGATAGTATGACCTGGAGAGGACAGGAGCGCCACAAGGACAAAATATATCAGGGCACAGGAGTCCTTTATGAGACTGTTTCTCCAACCAAGGATCATGTGTGGATATAACCTAGAACCCCTGCTCGGATGTAGCCCTTGGTAGGTCAGTATCCAAGTGGGTTTTCCTAGTAAGGAGAACAGGAACTATTTCTGACATGAACTCAATGACTGGCTCCTTTACGTCCCACTCCTCCCTGAGGGAGGAACAGCTTTTCTAGGCCACAGAGGAGGACATTGCAACCAGTCCTGAAGATACCTGATAAGCTAGTGTCAGATGGAAGGGGAGGAGGTCCTCCCCTATCAGTGGACTTAGAAACGGACAGGGAGGAGATGAGGTAGGGAGGGTGAGAATGGGAAGGAATGAGGGAGGGGGCTACAGCTGGGATACAAAGTAAATAACCTGTGATTAATATTAAAAAACTAAAAATTAAAAAAAATGATAAAGCTCAAGAGATCTTTTGCAATGGATCTACTACTGTAAATAGCACCAGTAAAGTTCTATGATGCCAAAATTTCCTCCAGAATACTCACAGTATCTTGCATCAAGGATGACCACTTTTTACTTCCAAAACAACAAAAGGATTGCGTGTTCATGAGCCAGTAAACATGTAAAAAAATGAATCATGCACTAGCTACTCTTTATAGCTTCTTTTTCTTTTTGTAATTATTATTATTAATTGCACTTTATTCATTTTGTATCCCCCCATAAGCCCCTCCCTCCTCCTCTCCCGATCCCACCCTACCTCCCCTTTCTTCATGCATGCTCCTCCCCAAGTCCATTGATAGGGGAGGTTCTCCTCTCCTTCTTTCTGATCTTAGTCTATCAGATCACCTCAGGAATGGCTGCATTGTCTTCTTCTGTGGCCTAGTAAGGCTGCTCCCCCCTCAGGGGGAGGTGATCAAAGAGCAGGCCAATCAGTTTATGTCAGAGGATGTCCCTCTTCCCATCACTATGTAAGCCACTTGGACACTAAACTGCCATGGGCTACATCTGTGCAGGGGTTCTAGGTTATCTCCATGAATAGTCCTTGGTTGGGGTATGAGTCTTTGGGAAGTTCCCTGTGTTCAAATTTTCTTGTTCTTTTGCTCTCCTTGTGGAGTTCCCGTCCCCTCCAGCTCTTACTATTTCCCACTTCTTACATAAAATTCCATTCACTCTTGTGAGCAACATTAAGCTCAAGAAATCTGTTGCTGCTCTACAGTATATTCAGTGTTGTATAGCATAGTCACAGTGTTAGGCTGGACACACAGTCCAATCCATTTACTTATGAAAACTTGCCTGTATGTGGGACCTTCCTGCCCACAACCTTTAGTAAACGTTACGTATAGTTTTTGCAGTGCATTGAATTTCAGATTCAGGATCAGTTTAATCCCCAGTAGTAGAATTAACTATTTACTCCAAGTTTAGTCAAGTGAGTGGTTCATATAAATGCTGCTGTAGTTTTTGAATGCCTGTGTCCACAGCTGGCTCATGTATTCAAATTCTTATTGTACAGTTCATGGTAATGGTGGGTTTACAAGAGCCTTGATGGAGGAAGGAAATATGTCTTTTGAGTGAGAGCTTTGGAAGCTTACAGACCTGAGATGCTTCTAGTTTGCTTTCTCCACTCCATTGTTTCTGAAGATATTAGCTCTTAGTTTTGTTTCTCTAGCTACCATGTCTGCCTGTTGTCATACACCTAGTCATGATGACTATCAGCCTTCTGGAATCATAACCTCAAATAAATAATTCCTTCTATAAGTTGCTTTTGTTATTGTATTTTCGCACAGCAACAGAAGAATTAATAGTTATATATATATATATATATATATATATATATATATATTTGCTATTATAATTAGTCATCTCAAATATGATATTCTAAAATATCATATGATATTCATATGTGTCATATGAAAATGTCATGATGAATTTTATTATTTGGGATTCTAACAAAAATTAAGCAAATAAATAAACTGATTTACAAATGGCTGTGCTGGGTGAATTTTTTATGAGCATTTTTTAAAATTTTTTATTAATTACACTTTATTCATTTTGTATCCCCCATAAGCCCCTCCCTCCTCCCCTCCTGATCCCACCCTCCCTCCCCTTTCTGCATGCATGCCACTCCCCAAGTCCACTGATAGAGGAGATTCTCCTCTCCTTTCTGATCTTAGTCTATCAGTTCTCATCAAAAGTGGCTGCATTGTCCTCTACCATGGCCTGGGAAGGCTGCTCCCCCCTCAGGGGGAAGTGATCAAAGAGCAGGCCAATCAGATTATGTCAGAGGCAGTCCCTCTTCCTATTACTATGTAACCCACTTGGACACTGAACTGCCGTGGGCTACACCTGTGTAGGGGTTCCAGGTCATCTCCACGAATAGTCCTTGGTTGGAGTATGATTTTCTGGGAAGTTCCCTGTGTTCAAATTATCTTGTTCTGTTGCTCTGCTTGTGGAGTTCCCATCCCCTCCAGCTCTTACTATTTCCCACTTCTTACATAAAATTCATTCACTCTGCCCATCAGTTGGCCATCAGGCTCAGCATCTGCTTTGACAGTCTATACTGCAGAAGCTTTCAGAGGCCCTCTGTGGCAGGTTTCAAGGTTGTTTCTTTTTTCTTCTGGCTTTAAGAGGCCCTCTGTAGCAGGTTCCGAGGTTGTTTCCTATTTTCTTTTTCTTCTGATGTCCATCCTCTTTGCCTTTCAGGATGGGGATTGAACATTTTAGTTAAGGTCCTCTCTTTTGCTTAGTTTGTTTAGATGTACAGATTTTAGTGGGTTTATTCTATGTTGTATGTTTATATGAGTGAGTATATACCATGCGGGTCTTTTTGCTGGGTGAATTTTTAACCAATGCAAGCATTTCTGATTCTCTAAGTGCATTTTTCTAGTTTTGTTTGCTTTCTCTCTCTTGTTTACTATTTCCATCCCTCTGAGACTGTCTCTTCCCCTCCCTTCTGTCTTTCCTTTCCATTTCTTTCATTAGGATAAATATAAAGTACAGATATATTTAGAATCTGAATTAAAGGAAAATTGGTATGAATAAATTGCATAAATTCATCACTGTTTAGATAAGTATAATTCTGTTTGTGGTACTGAAGTATAGCTGCCTGAAATTCCATTGTTTTGGATTTTCTGTCCAAAAATTTTTAAACCAAGGGAACAGTGGTTTCATAGCATTATAGATACTATTTTATAAGATTCCATGAAAAACAGTATTATTTATCCTGTAAGCATGCAGCAGAATACCTTAGTGATGCTACAAGTACCAGTTTGTATGTATAAAGTTTTATAATTAAAAATTCAAGTTCTTTAATAACTATAAGACTATTGAAATGCTCACATTTACTCAATGAACTCTGATAGCTTGACTTTAATATGCAATTTAAATTTGTCCATAAATTGATGAACTTATCATCATTGCATCCATAATATTCTGTTTGTTTCTCTGTGGTTTCATTTTTAAGCATGGTGTGGTGGTATATGGTGAAATCTCATCTAGTGGGCACAGGGTGACCATAAAAAGCTCCTGGAGTTCCATAATGCCTGGAAGTTTTACCTTTCACTGTTATCCAAGCCCAGCCTTTTGCAGTTTGTCAACTAAGATTTAAAATTTCCTATCATTGCAATGGTTCTTGATGCTGTTTCCACTCAAGAGACTATGCTTTCATAACCTTTATTTCCTGTCTTATCCATTCAGTGTTGCTGGAGCAGTTTTCTCATATCCTCCTGTCTTGATGAGATAAGAATTGTTGACTAATTTTTGCCTTCTGTTAGGATTTTCTGCTTGTTAGGATGTCATGGAGACATCTATTCTTCATTTATGAAGGACCACAAAATTACTTTGAGCATTGAACTATCACTTTTTATTTATATACTCTTTAATTTTTTTTTTAAATCAGGTTCTTACTCTATTCCCAGTACTCAGGTGAGGCTATAAACTTAGGCAGACATAAAATTTTAATTCTTCTACTTAATCCTCTCTTAAGTTTTTGCCTTTTATTTTGTATCTCATGGATGATATTTAAGGATGTCTTCTAATTGCACATTAGTCTCATTTCTGTGACGTGTTTTCTCTATCTTACCCTTCCACCTATCAGTATGTTATATGAAAACATATTCGTTAAATACATTCTTTCTCCTTTCTTTTATCTATGGTCATTTAAGAGCTCTAGCCTGGGATTTTACTATCAATAGACACTTAAAATTTGAGTTAATTTATATTGCCAATATTGAGGATTCTGAACAGTTGTTTTTGAAAAGTTTTTGAAAAGTTGATTTTAAAAGTGTTTCATTTTCAAAAAGTTGATTTTGAAAGTGTTCACTTTCAAAAATCTCACATTTGCAACCTACAGAAATTAGAAGAATAGTTATTCCAAAGACACATCATAAAGATAAAATTAATTGATCTATCACAGAACTTGTGGCAAATAAATATGAAAGAATTTGTGTTGGTTGGTGTAATGGTGCATGCTTTACTCCTCCAGTATTGAGAAGGCTGAGGCAGGATGATCATAAGTGTGAGACAACCTGGACTGCATCTTGAGACTCTGCCTAAAGGAAAAAAAAAAAGTTAATAAAAATTCTATTATTATGTTAAAAATTCTTACTTAAGTTAACGTTATATTTGGGGACTTCTTTATTATCATTTATCCTTCCTCCATGGTATAGTGTGATTCATTTGAGCTCTAATACTAGTGATATTTCCTGAATCTCTCTCTTTGTGCGTGTGTGTGTGTATGTGTGTATGTGTGTGTGTGTGTGTGTGTGTGTGTGTGTGTGTGTGTGTGTGTAAGCCAGAGGTTAGAGTCAGGTGTTTTCCTCTATTTAAATCCATCTTAATTTGTTTTTAAATATAGGATCTCCTTTTCAGAGTTCACTGACTGGGTAGACTCAGTAGCCAGTGAGCTATGAGGAGGCTTTTATCTCCACCACCTACCCTCACTCCCACCTAGATCTGGGATTATAGGAGATGAATACCACATCCAGCTACTGATCTGGACTGAGGTATTCAATCAAACACAAGCAGAAACATTTTAATACTAAGGTGTCTATCTAGAGTCACTTTGCCATTTGTCTTACTTGTTTCATATTCATCAGGGTTTGTAAGATTTTTATTTTCAAAAAAATAACTTAGTCTTAAAAAAGAAAGTGCCTTTTGCCCCTAGATTACAGTATATCTTTCAGTTTTGTATTTATTATCCACTCAGTTATCTATCTCCTTTTTTATGACTGCATTATAATGCAACCATCCTCTATATATGATTCACCTATTAATCAATCATATTCAGCTAATTTTGATCTTTATTTCATCCAGTGATTGTTTGTCTTGTTATGTCTTTATATGAACATATGGTGTGTTGAAATCTTCATGTAAAAGTCATAGCATTGTCTCTTCTTGAGTGACTGAATGGCTATTTTAACTCAGAATATATGATCTGCCCACAATTTTGGCTATAGGTAGAGTTTTTTAAAAAATCAATACCGAGATTTCTTCTCCACTATTTCCAGACACCCCACAACAGTTCATTAGCAAGGCATAATTAATTAAACACGTGTTGCTGTTGTTGTTGTTGTTTCAGACATAGCATTTTCTGTGCCTTTTTCACCTTTTTCTCTACAAGTGACATGTTTTATCATCTTTCAGTTTTGCAGTTTACAGCTATATGCATTGCCAGGTGTGTGAAGCCCAATGCACTGTGTCTGAAACCTGCTCAATATATGATCAGTGTCCTCAGATCATGTACTCTATGATATGCCTTGGCTAGCACTGTCTAATCTGGACTCATATCCTTCTCTTTGTCCACAGCCTTTCTCAAATCAAATGGCTTTGAGAATGTCTTTGATTTCCTTTTTTTGGTGGGGACAGGAGTGGCATTAGCCATCTGATTCTTTCCCAAAAAGTACTGGAAAATAAAAAACACCTCATGTCACCATGGTGAATTGCTTTTCAAATTATATAAAGCTGAGGCAAAGAGGAATATTAAAATATTTATAAGGATCAAATAGTGAATTTCCTCTGCTTGGATTTCCCTTGAAAATTAAAATCTGTAATGTATGATAGGGAAAATTATACTAATACTCATGTTTTTATGTTAAACCATAACTCACATTTCTTAGAATAAAAGTTCTCTAATAGTATTTTAGGAACACAAGAGTTAATATGTAAACAATGCCAAAATTTATGTGATAAATAAAAGGTGTAAAAAAGTTAATGCATTTGAAGCAATAAATTAACATGTAGACAGATGGTCTAACTTTCCTGTGAAAATAAGATTCTAAATTTTACACTTCTGTGAAACCAAATGCGATTATCAGAGTTCTTTCTCTAACAAGTCCTACTGGGGCTGATGAAACTACATCCCTTGAGTTTAGAAAATGCTAATTAACTGTCATCTAGTGCTAAAAGGAACTCACTTACTGGACAAATATATATACCTCCTGATTTTATGTATTATTATGTAGGGAAAAGATTCAAAACACTAAACTTGTGGCAGTGGTCGACAAAATCAGTAGATTTGTAGACAACGTTAATTTTAAGATGAATAATGAAGAAAGTATTGGGAGATTGACCAGCGGTTAATCGTGAAATTCTGAGGACCAGAGTTTGCATGCCCAACACCCATGTAAATGTTATTCATAGAGGTATTCACCTGTAACTCCAGTGCTGGAGGCCCACAATACGAGCAAGCTATATACAACCATAATGTATCCACAGAGGGCCTAGCTATGATGCATAGTTTCTGTGAGTCCATATGAGCACAGGGTAATTGGTTCTGTAGGTTTTCTTGCATATAGATAATTCTACACAATGGAGTATTACTCTGCAATGAAAAATAAGGAAATCATGAACTTTGCAGGTAAATGGTGGGACCTGGAAAGGATCATACTGAGTGAACTATCCCAGAAGCAGAAAGACACACATGGTATATACTCACTCATATAGACATATAACATAGGATAAACCTACTAAAATCTGTTCATCTAAAGAAATTAATTAAGAGAAAGGACCCTGACTAAAATGTTCAATCTCCATCCTGAAATGCAAAGAGGATGAACATCAGAAGAAGAAGAAAACAGGAAACAACCTAGAAACCTGCAACAGAGGGCCTCTGAAAGGCTCTGCCCTGCAGACTATCAAAGCAGACACTGAGACTTATGGACAACTGTTGGGCAGAGTACAGGGAATCTTATGTAAAAAGTGGGAAATAGTAAGATCTGGAGAGGACAGGAAACCCACAAGGAAAGCAACAGAACCAGAAAATTTGAACACAGGGGTCTTCCCAGAGACTCATACTCCAACCAAGTACCTGGCATAGAGAAAACCTAGAACCCCTGCACAGATGTAGCCCATGGCAGTGTAGTGCCCAAGTGGCTTACATAGTAAGGGGAATAGGAGATATCAGGAATACAAGACACATACCTGACATTATGCCCCTGACATAATCTGATTGGACTGCTCTTTGATCACCTCCCCCTGAGGGAGGAGCAGCTTTACCAGGTCACAGAAGATGACAATGCAGCCACTCCTGATGTGATCTGATAGACTAAGATGAGAAGGAAGGAGAGGAGGACCTCCCTTATCAGTGGACTTGGAAAGGGGCATTCGTAAAGAAGGGGGAGGGAGGGGAGGACTGGGAGGGGAGGAGGGAGGAACTTATGGGGAGATACAAAGTGAATAAAGTGTAATTAATAAAATAAAATTTAATTTAAAAAATAAAAATAATGAATAGGCCTCCGTCAGATATAGGTTTGGTGAAGATATTTTCCAGTCTGTAGCTGTCGTTTTGTTCTGATGACACTCTGCTTTGCTTTACAGAAGCTTTTCAGTTTCATGAGGTCCCATTTATTGATTGTTGCTCTTAGAGCCTGTGCTGCTGGTGTTCTGTTTAGGAAATTGTCTCCTGTTCCAATGAGGTCAAGGCTCTTCCCCACTTTTTCTTTTAACAGATTTAGTGTGTCTGGTTTTATGTTGAGATCTTCTATCCACTTGGACTTTAGTTTTATGCAGGATGATAAGTATGTATCTAGTTGCATTTTTCTACATGCAGACATCCAGTAAGACCAGCACCATTTGTTGAAGATGTTATCGTTTTTCCATTGTATGCTTTTGGCTTTTTTGTCAAAAATCAAGTATCCATATTTGTGTGGTTTTATTTATTAGTCTTCAATTCAATTCCATTGATTTACCATTCTGTTTCTATGCCAGTAGCATGCAGTTTTTATTACTATTTCTCTATAGTAAAGCTTGAGATCAGGAATGGATATACCTCCAAACAATCTGTTGTACAGGATAATTTTTAGCAATTCTGGATTTTTTGTTTTTCCACATGAAGTTGTTATTTCATGGTCTGTAAAGAATTGTGTTGGTATTTTGATGGGAACTGCACTGAATATATGGATTGCTTTTAGCAGATAGCCATTTTCACTATGTTAATCCTACTGATCCTTGAGCATGGGAGATCTCTCAATCTTCTGATATCTTCTTCAACTTGAAGTTTTTTTCAAACAGGTCTTTCACTTACTTTGTTAGAGTCACACCAACGTATTTTATGTTACTAGTAGCTATTGTGAAGGGTGTTGTTTTTCTAATTTCTTTCTAGCTCTTTTGCCTTTTGTATACAGGAGGGCTACTAAGATTTTTTGAGTTAATTTTGTATCCAGCCACTTTGCTGATGGTGTTTATCAGCTGAAGGAGTTCTCTGGTTGAATTTTGGGGTCACTCATATATACTATATCATCTACAAATAGTGATTCTTTGATTTCTTCTTTTATGATTTGTATCCACTTGATCTCCTTTAGTTGTCTAGCTAGCACTTTAAGTACCATGTTGAAGAGATATGGAGAAAGCAGCCTTACCTTGCCCCTGATTTCAGTAGGACTGATTTAAGTTTATATCCATTTAGTTTTATGTTGGCTATAGGCTTGCTGTATATTGTATTTACTATGTTTAGGTATGTGTCTTGTATTCCTGATCTCTCCTAGACTTTAAACATGAATGGTGTATATCCAGAATACATAAAGAATTCAAGAAGTTAAAAAGCAACAAATCAAGTAATCCAATTAAAAATGGGGTACAGAACTGAACAGAAAACTCTCAATAGAAGAATATCAAATGGCAGACAAACACTTAAGGAAATGCTCAACATCCTTAGTCATCAGGAAAATGAAAATCAAAACGACCCTGAGATTTCACCTTACAGTAATCAGAATGGCTAAGATCAAAATCTCAAGTGAGAACACATGCTGGAGAAAGGGGAACCCTCCTCCTTTGCTGGTGGGAATGTAAACTTGTACAATCACTTTAGTAAGCAATCTGGCACTCTCTCAGACAATTAGGAAGAGTGCTTCCTCAAGATCCACCTATACCACTCCTAGGCATATGTCTAAAAATTATACAGCGAGGACATCTGCTCAATCATTTTTGTAGCAGCTTTATTTGTAATAGCTGGAATCGGGAAACAACCCAGATGTCCTTCAACTGAGGAATGGATGCAGAATTTGCAGTACATTTACACAATGGAATACTACTCAACAATTAAAAACAAACAATCATCATGAAATTTGCAGGCAAATGGTGGGAACTAGAGAAGATCATCCTAAATGAGGTATCCCAGAAATAGAAAGACACACATGGTATATACTCACTTTTAAGTGGATATTAGACATATAATATGGGATAAACATACTAAAAAATCTGTATACCTAAAGAAGTTAAGCAAGAAGGAGGACCCTGGGTAATATGATCAGTCCTCATTCAGACATGCAAATGGGATGTACATCAGAAGAGGGAGAAAACAGGCAACAGGACAGAAGCCTATCACGGAGGGCCTTTGAGAGTCTCTACCCAGCAGGGTATCAAAGCAGATGCTGAGATTCATAGCTAAACTTTGGGCAAAATGCAATGAATCTTATGAAAGAAGTGGGAGATAGAAAGACCTGGAGGGGACAGGAGTTCCACAAGGAGAGCAACAGAACCAAGAAATCTGTGCACAGAGGTCTTTTCTGAGACTGATATTCCAACCAAGGACCATGCATGGAGATAAGCTAGAACCCCTGCAAAGATGTAGCCCATGGCAGCTCAGTGTCCAAGTGGGTTTCCTAGTAATGGGAATAAGGACTGTCTCAGACATAAACTCAGTGGCTGGCTCTTTGATCACCATCCCCTAATGTGGGAACAGTTTACCAGGCCACAAAGGAAGACTATGAAAGACAGTCCTAATGACCTGATAGGTTAGGGTCAGAGGAAAGGAGAAGAAGAACCCCCCTATCAGTGGACTTGGAGAGGGACATGGGAGGAGTCGATGGAGGGAGGGCTGGTTTGGGAGGGGAGAAGGTAGGGGGCTACAGCTGGGATACAAATTGAATCAAATATAATTAATAAAAATAAATAAATAAATAAATAAATAAATAAATAAATAAATATCAACCCCCATAGGGCTTCCCATTTCTATCTCCCTCCATAACAACAGCAACAGCAAAAAATTACAAATAGACATATGTATAGTTTCCTTCACTTAATGAGTTACTGCTTGTAAAACTGTTAAATATCAGCATTTACCTAATACTCATACTTAAATATCACATTAAGATATTATATTAAATATCATGCCATTTCAATATCTTTCTCCAGATGTTATCACTAAGTTTCAAAGACAACTACTGAAAATTATCACAGTATTGATTTCATTTTGTTAAAATATATTTAATTTTGTTAACATGTGACTTTCTTCATAGTTTTAGGATATGTAGTTTTAGAATGCGTCTCAAATATTTGAAAGCTACACTAAAATACAACTTATTTTTCTGTTCCCTTTAATGATTGATAGTCAATATTTAAAAGGCATTTATATTTTAAGAAGCTCTTAAATAATTATATTGAAGACATCTTAGTGTGCCATAAATTTATACTTAATAAGCTAAAATATGTTTCTGTTAAATTCAGCTTCCTATAGACTTATTGGCATTCCTTTCTTCCAATTTATCAAAGGATTTCAACAATTTAGTGACTACTAAAAAAAAAGAAAAGAAAAGAATAAACAATAAACAATGAAAAATTCCTATAAACTAAATTATCTATTGGAAACCAGAGCTAATTCATGAATAACCGGTTGCAAAGATAAGAACAGCAAATTTTCATAAAAGAAGTGTGATGGAAAAACCAAAATCATTTAGTGTTGTGTTCTTTATGGCAGTAGGAATTTACACATCACACCATCAACTTAGCATGGGATGAAGTTAGCTGAGTCAGAGGGATAACAAATCTGAGCAGGTATCACTGATGTTCACCCACATATAATTTGTTAGAGAAACAAAATGTTCCAGAAAAAAGGAGAAAACATGGAGGCCACAAGCATCGTTACAGAAACGGAATTCTCAAAGCCAAGGGAAGAAAGATTTTCCAAAAAGACTTGGTGCTTGGAAATGAGTCCTTAGTAATTTGAGAAAGTAGTTCATAAACTGTGTATGGAAGAAAAAGAAAAGAGATGTCTAAATGGCAAAGTAGTAGACATAGCCTAAAATGTTGAAACTTTCCCAGAGAAGTTGTCAGGATTTTGTGGAACTTTAAGGTAAGAGAAAGCAGCAAGCATGGAATAAGAGTATAGCTCAGTAGTATAATGCGTGGTTACAATCCATACTCCTCTAGGTTAAATTCTCATTTTACTCTCTCTCTCTCTCACTCACACACAAACATACACACACTCACACACACAAACACACACACGCACACACACACACACACACACACACACACACACGCACTCACAGAGAGAAAGAATAAAATAAAATGAAATGCCTACCAAAACAAAAATGAATGAGCAGGAATACCAAAATCCAACAAAAAACATTGTTTTATTGGTTTATTATTTATTGATTTGGAAATAAGGGAAATTTCTTATAAGCAATGTGAAAGGTCATAATGACAAGGTTAAATGTAAAAAGGGACATGTATGTTATGTGTTTTCAAAATGGAAGAGGAAAGGCAAACAAAAATATTTTTTTGTTTGGAAACAAATAGGAAATAAGAGGAAAACATTGATCAATTTTACTTTAATCTGCATTCATTTTTAATTAATCTGAGTATCACCTCTGGGAATTATTAGAAGATAGGTGCCTTAGTTATTTTTAATATGTTGTTCTGATAAATAAACAAAAGCAAATTAAAGAAATGTTGCTTTCTTTTGGATTATAGTTCCAAAGGCATACGGTCCATTACATAAACAGAACAACAAAAGAAAAACAGAACAGTAAGCAGAAAGAGCATAGTGGCAGAAACAGAACACTGTGCGGTCACACTGGATCTGCAGAGAGTCAATTGGAAGCTGTGCTTGTAAACCACGAGGCTGGACAGTGTACTTACTTCCTCTACCAAGGGTCTAACTCCTACGGGCTTTCCAACCTTCCCAAATAGTGCTAAAGAAGATAAACAACAAGGAGGACTCTAAGGAAAAGGCTAAAATCTCACTCAGGACAACAGGATAGACATCGGAAGTAGGAAAACACAAGGAACAGGACAGGAGCTTCCACATAGGGCCTTTGAAAGACTAACCAGTAGGGTATCAAAGCAGATGCTAATACTCATAGCCAAACTTTGGGAACCATGCAGGAAACCTTATCGAATAAGAGGAAGATAGAAAGACCTGGAGGGGACAGGAACTCCAGAAAGAGAACAACAGAACCAAAAAATTATGTGCATAGTGAGCCATGCAGAGACTAATACTCTAACCAAGAAACATGCATGGAGAGGACCTAGGTGTAATCTTGCCAGGCCACAAAGGAAGATGATGCAGCCAGACGATATAAGACCTGATAGGCTAGGGCCAGATAGAGGGGAAGAGGTCCTTCCCTATCAGTGGACTAGGGAAGGGGCATAGGGGGAGAAAAGGGAGGGAGAGTGGGACTTCGAGGAGATGAGGGAGGGGGCTACAGCAGGGATACAAAATGAATAGTGTAATAAAGAGATAAATAAATAAAATTTAAAAAATATGTCATATAGCTTGTCCCTGAAGACATCATTGCATCAATTAAAGGCATAGTTAGTTCAGATATAAAAAAATATTTCAAACAGAATTTTTCTAGACTTGACAATCTGAGAAATAAATATGTTATAAACCATCCCAAGATCTCTTAGGCACTGTTAAGTACAGAGGCCTCATTGGGCACACACTTTTAAGGCCAGCACTTAGGAGGATGAGACAGACAGGTCTCTGAGTTCAAGGCCAGCATGGTCTACAGAGTAAGTTCCAGGATACCCAGGACTACACAGCAAAACTCTGTCTAAAAGAAAGGAAGGAAGGAAAGAAGGAAGGAAGGAAGGAAGGAAGGAAGGAAGGAAGGAAGGAAGGAAGGAAAAGAAAAAATGCCAAATTTTACTGCGGTTTTCAGGTGCAGTTGTGAACAGGGTCAACTGTTTTTGACAGTGATAACTCAATTGTAGCCTAGACACCGACAGAACTCTTATTAATGATTAGAAATGAAGTGCGGAATCTGGACACAAGTGAGAGAGAAGTAACTACATGAAAATGCAAGTGCTGGCTTTATTTCTAGTCGCCATTTAACTGGGTAACTCAGATAACCTCTTCTTTTTCTTTTTTTTTTTTTTCTTCACCCATAATTTCAGAGGATTAGACAAATTTTCAACAAGTTCAAGCCTTCTAGAATTTTTACTGTGATTTCTCTACGTAGCTTGATTCCCATATGGTGCTGAGATCTGAAAATAGTAGGAATGTGGGAAGAAACCTAGGAGGAGTGTGGTGATGGCCCATGGGTATGAGATGAGGAATTTCATGAAGTTGCTTATATTAGAATTCGAAAATATAGACGTCCTTAGCAGAATGGGCTATAAGAACAACCAAACTACGTATGCAGTGGACAGAGTCATGATTAAAAGCCAGTAAATAGATTTGATTTAAAATAATGAAGACGTTTAAAGCCAAATACCTAGATGTTGCATTTTACTAACATATACTGTACTTTTTGTCCTCACTTTCTGGAAAGAAAATATGTCACTTTTCTATTTTCAGTTTTTACTTGTTTGTAGAGAAGATACAGTGCTCTCTGGAAATTGTCTTTTGAGTACCATGGTAACCACATCCTTTCAGTCAAGTCTGTCCTGTGGGCTGTGCAATTTAAGACATTTGAAAATGCCACTGAAGAAGATAACACCAAGCAGACATGAAAGGGTATGCTTGAACATAAAAGTGAGAGATTTTCTTAGTGTTTGCTTAAACGAAATGCCAAGAATGGGGAGGGAGAAGAGGAATCAGCCAATCCAGAAACTCTGAGGAACCCAGTGCCCCCACCCCATCCACCTAACCTCACATTATGTCAGAGTTTGGTGTTTGTTCCTTCCCTGCTTTTTAGCCTTGGAGTTGAAGACCACGGTTAAGAAGTGCAAAGGGCAAAAATGGTAAGATTCAAGCTAAAAGGTAAGAAGAATTACTGCTGACATTGCCCTCGCAGGGCTCTGTGTAAGCAGCAAGTTCCTAAGATCCAAGTAATCACATGTCTCTCCTATGACAGAAACCAGACGTCCAGATATCATAAGAACTCTGTTCCTTGATGATTCGAAGTCATCACAGAAATTGAGAGACATTGACTTTCTAATAATAAAAAGTGACATTTTCCTAAGATAGGTGCAATGGAAAGACTTAGTTGTGGGACAAAGGATATAGCACAAGCCCCAGGGATGAAGTTTACTTCCACCTTCATTGGCTGGTGAAGGGGTTATGACAGGAAATTGCAGCCATTGTGTGATAATCAAAAAATTACTTGTTCTGGAAAGATGGCTCAGCTGTTAAGATACTTGTTTTTGTAGAGGAACCAGGTTTGATTCCCCACATCTACATTGTGGGTGGCTCATAAGCATCCATAGCTCCAGTTCCAAGGGACTAGACATCCTCTCTGTCCTCCACAGGCACCAGTGACTCACATATTGAACAAACATACATTTGAGCAAAACACTCATACAAATAAAATGAAATTTTAAAAAGTCTTTTTTAAAAAAGAAACTACTCCTAAATGTGCGAGGTCAGTAATCAAACTGCAGTGTTGTATATTTGGATCCCACTGGACAGCTTAACATCCTTCTGGAGCAATACCATAACCGTGAGTTAAATAGCATGCTTCCCTTATTAAATATTATAGTGTAAATGTTTTGTGTGTTTTTATTCAAAATAAAATTTTAATTATTTAAAGTAATGCTGCGTTATTACTTAATGTACTAATAATGAAACAGTTTTTTATTTTTTAGATTCATCTTGCACGTATGTATTTTCCCGGCATACATGTATGTACGCCACACATTTATGTGATCAATGCATATTGACGTTAGAAGATCTCCAGAAATTGGCATTGTGGAGGGCTATACGCTTACATGTGGGTGCTCCAAACTAAACCTGGGTCCTCTGCACAAGCAACAGGAGCTGTGAACTGCCGAATTATCTCTCCAGTCTCAAAACAATGTTTTAAAAGTATCTATTAAACAACCACTCTTTTAAGAAACAATTACATGTATTTTGTAGCAAAGAAGGTTAAATACCTATGAGAGAAATTGATTACAATAATTTACATCTGATTCCAAATTAATACTTTATTCTTCATGTATTTATCAGTATTTACTGTCATTTATCAATTAAAAATCGAGACTATGTATTGTTTTATTCATGTCTAGGAAGTACGTGACAATAAAAGCATGCTTTCCATTGTATCTGAGATAGTGTGTCTTTTTAATATTACTATTATTTTTTCTAGTCATATAAATTCTCTTTAACCTTTTTAGGAGCTACATTGTGTTCTTATCATATTTAATATTTTGATATTTCACCAGAAGCAGTTAGGTAAATCAGACATAAAAACATGAACTCCATATGTGATTTATCATCTGTCTTTCCCAGCACCAAATATCCAGATTTGAGTATATAGCAAGAAATGACTGTAGTAACTAGGAAGGTAAAAAGAGACCATGGGTTAGGGAGCTTGAAAGGAAATAGAAAGATAAAGGAGCTATGAAGGGGAGAAACTAGGAAAACAGGTGTGGCACTTTGATTGGGGAGGGAACGGAAGGTCAACAGAGAAGGATAAGAGGGAGGAATGGTAAATAACACCACTGTTCTTGATAAAGCCTCAAGAAAACATACTATTTTTATTATTTTATACTTGCCTCAAATTAAAACATATATGTAATATTATTCAAATACGTGTACACACACATACAAAATGACATTTGCCACTTGAACTGACATTGCTCAGCATAATAGTCATAGACTAGCTAATAAACTCCACTATCATGCAGGAAAAAGCTCTGCTGAAGTTGTTGGTCAGAGTGGTTCAAGTGACTCCTAAAACAATATAGGCTACTGGAGTAGCCTCTGGTTGCCTATTAGATGTAAAAGTATTTTTCTTGGGTGGGGGCAGTGATTGAGTCAGTGTTTCTCTGTGTAATCCTGGCTGTCTTGGAACTTGTTTTGTAGAACAAGATGGCCTCAAACTCACAGAGATCCTCCTGCCTCTTCCTCCCAAATGCTGGCATTAAAGGCGTGCACTGAAGCCACCACCACCCAGAGTTTCTGAATTCTTGCTGACTAGTTCAACTCAGCTGTGCTGGCTCAAAACTCCTCTCCAAGATGACTGATTCAAACTGGCTTCTCTTATCTTCTCTTGAATTGCTTTGCTTCTGAACTCTAAGAACTGAACTGTACCAAACTAGACAAACTCAACTGAATTACACCACACTGCCTGTACTGTACTGAACTCAACTCTACTGTCCTGTCTTCACTACTGAACTCTATGTACTCAGCTCTACGCCTTATTCTACCGTACTGTCTTCTTTACTGAACTCTACTGCACTTTACTATACTGTATTGTCTTTTCTATTCTCTCTACTATTCCCTACTTAAGAGTCAACGCTCCTCTCTGTTCTTGTGAGAGTTGGGCATATCCTATCATTGACTCATTCTGTCAAATCAATTCTCTGATTTGTCACTTTGTCTGCCCCTCCATTAGACATCATTTTCTTTCTTTTTTTTTTTTTGTGGGTTGGTTTGGTTTTATTTTTACTAAAAATAGATTTAATAAAATACATCTCACCACAGTTACCCCTCCCTCCACTCCTCTCAGCTACCTCCTAACTCCCATCTTTCCCAGATCTACTCTCTCTCCCCACTCTATCCAGTCTTTTAAAAGGAGCAGGACTCCAGGATATGGCAGCCAGAAAAAAAGATCAAGCAAGATGCAATGAGAAAAGTCAAAAGCCTTTATATCGAGGCTGGACAAGGCAACCCAACACGAGGAAAGTTTCTTAAGAGCAGTCAATAGAGTTTGAGATACTCTCGCCCCAACTGTTATGATTTCAACAAAAAACACAAAGATAACAGCTGTAGCACATATGTAAGACCTGGCGCAGACCAATGCTTGACTCTTGATTGTCATATCTCTGTGAGACCATATGATGAGGCCTGCTTAGTTGATTCAAAGGACTATGGTCTGTTTGTAGACATCACTTTCAAACATCGATTCTTCCCTCTACAAACTAACCTTAGCTACATTATTTGGGACTGAAAGCATGTACTAAGGGTGTGTTTGTATTCCAGCAAGAGGGATTAAAAGTGTGCTGGATTAAGACTTCTCTACAAGTAGACATTGAAGGTAAGTCTCTATTGCAGGAAATACCACAACACATAAGATGCAGGTCACTGATGGTCTGAGATTGATCTAACTTAAAATCCTCCTACCTATATTCTAGTTTACATAGTACCAGAAAGTACTATTCAAGCTGCCACAGTAGAGAACAGATCAGTCTTATCCACCTATGAATCCTGCAGTGAGCAGGAGACAGGTGTTAGAGAAATCTCAATCCCTGCCCAGCATCCTTTATCATCTAGGAATCAAGAAATGATCTATTGTTGTTGATTATCACTGTAGAAACATAATAGAAATAACAACAGAAATGTAATTTAAGCCACATAAATACATTTTATAATAGACATTTAAAGGTAACAACAGCAAAAGATAATAATTTAAATGAAAGTTCTTACTTGAAAATGTAGAAAGTAAAGCAAAACCATTCTAAAAGTAATCAATTATTAAAAATAACTTAAAAGATATTTCATTTTTTCTGTTTTTTGGCAAAAACAACAAAAGCAATCAATGAAAAAGGCCAATGAATTTTATTACATTTAAATTGAAAACTACTGAATATATATGATTACAAATGAAAGACAATAACTCATAGACTGTACATATAATTTGTGTCCAAAACAGGGGCTTGAAGTAAAAGCATACCATGACTAAATAAGCAAAAGTCTCAATATTCAAAGGGAAAAACAACACACAGTATGTACAAACCATGTGCAAATCCAAACTACAAAAAGGCAAAAATGCCTTGTTGAACATGCAAATTGTCTAAAGACTGCAGAATCTCAGATTAAAGTCACAGTGAGTTGGCTGCACATCAAGAAGACTGGCAACCTTTCTGTTGAGCTTCATGAATAACTTGGAAATCAAGTCATTAGGGAACATGTATATACCAATTAAATCGATTTAAACACATATCTGTCAAAATCACATGTAGCATAAATGGCATGCATATGTATGTTCATATTTATAGGAGTAAGCTACTATTTGAAAGAAGAAGCTCTTGAAATATATGAAAAAAAGCTGTAGCTCTCCCAGAAATCATTCTTAAGGTATATAATATGGCCTTTCGTTCACCTACTGAACAAAAATAGTCTCATAAAACATTAATGCCAACATCAGGCAATGTCATTTTGTGATTAGACTTAGGTCAAAAAGCAATTTTAAGTTCATGTTGAAAAAAAAGGGCAAAGTAGGAACCTTTTTTCCAAATCACAAGTGTGTCTACACACACTGTCTTATCCAAAATGAGTGGCTTTTTTTTTCTTTCCTAATCACAGTCTTGCTCTATTATATCCTTTTCAATAATATTTATTGAATATTCAATAACAAAAAATAATTCCTACTTCACATTATAAAAAATTCAGAACAAAGTCTCACTTAAATTCCATGGTAATTAAACATGATTTCAAATTTGTTCTGTATCCATTTTAACATCCTCTTTTTAAAGTAGTCCATGCTCTCCTATGATGCACTATCTCTGTCACTGAGATATGGTCTATTTATTCAAACATAACTAGCAATAGAATTTAAATTTTTCCTAAATTGCATCTATATTGAATATGTCTTTATTTGTCTTGTTATTACTCTCCAAACAATAAGCAATAAAAGTATTTACATAACATTTATATGAAATAAGTCATTTTAATAGTAATCTTAGATGCTTGGCAGTGTATAGAGACTATGCCTGTGCTATATAAGAATACCATGCGGTTCCATAGAGAGAACCTGATTAGTACCCTTGCAGACTCCTTGAGTGTCCATGAATCCTGAGGAATGACTGAGATATTCCATGATGGTCTTTATTTGGAAGGTATCGACAAATAATTAACAAAAATAGACATCAAGAAATGACTCATTTTAGGACAGTAATTACTCCTTGGATGGGTATAAAGGGAGAACGGTAGGTGGTGGAAATTTGGACTCTGTATTCGAAATTCCATTGCTCTTTTCTTTTTAGGCATGTAAAGTATTGAACCAAGTTTAAACTTGGAATGGCAGAGTCAGAGACTAGTCTGAAGCTTCAACTCATAATTTCAAAGCTCATTTAGATAATTATAGGACTAAATAAGGAATAAAATGAAAAGGCAGGCTATGATTCACAATATTGCAAGCTGTGATGCTGTAATTGTGCCAAGAACAGAGATCAACACACACAGTACTAAAAACTTTGTGTCTGTGTGTGTGTTGTTATGTTGTATATGGCATGTATGGAGAGACAGACAGAGAGAAATCAGAGGACTTGGTCCAGTTACAGCCAAGTTCAAAACTACTGCAGGCAAGTAATTTTGTCTCCTTTTGGTAACTGCAGAGAGTCACAATTTATATTCTCATAAGTAAAATTAATAAAATGATAAATTGCAAATGTGGATATGACCTAATTAAAAGATGACACAGACATTTAGATTTGAATCATCAAAATCCGTACATAGGAGCCCAACTCACTCTACTATTTCATTCCAAGTTATATTATTAGTCCTCTAAAAATCCTTAGATTAAGAAAAAATGGTGCTGCTTCTTGTACCCTATCCCTTCCCTGTATTCTTATGTCTGTGACATTATTTGTGCTCTTTTCTCTCACTAATTGCCTATTCTCCTTTACATGTGGTTAACAGTCTCTGTGTTCTACAATTTGTAATTCATGTGTCAACCATTTTATGAAACATTCTTGAATAATCATGTGGGAAACACTGGCTCATTCCCAAGAAACTGTACAGCTCTCCCTAGTTTTACATCTCTTGTACACTGTTCATTATTGTACTCACTTATTCAGTTAATATTTTTCTCACTTTGCAAGTAAGGCTATCTTGCAGAGATCCTTGTAACTAGGCCTTCCTCCAAGCTTCTCTTGCTAGTGATTTTCTTCCCTAACTGTCCTTTCCAATTCCTTCGATATACTCCAAACTGCCTAAGCAATGGCCATGGAGTCACGACACATTATCACAGAATTGCTTTAGAATTTAGATACATGACAACAACACTCTATTACAGCTCATTGAATTCATATCTTTCTTTTGAGAACGGAATGTCTGGAACTATTCTTGTTTCATTGTTGTTGTTAATAAAATGTATACTGATGTCGTTCTGTTTGGCTTCTTTCCAAAACACCGATGTTGCAGTAGCTTAAATGATAATGTCCCCTATAGTCTCTGGAATTTGAATGCTTATATTGGAGTCTTTTTGGTTGCTTAATCAGTCTCTTCTACATACAGACCTCTTATGTTTTGTCTTACCACTTGTACATAAATCTATATTAAAATAATATTTATTAAAATCACTGGATGTACCAACTCTTTTGAACTTCACATTGGCTTTTTGTTTTGTTTTGTTTTGTTTTGTTTTGTATTTGTCTAGAAACACATCCATCAGCAGGTTTAATAACCCATTTTTCCTGGAAACTCTCTTTGTCAGCTTACCTTAGAAGTTTGCTGGGTCTCGAGCACTGAATTTTGGAAGGGAATGAAATTTTTTGCTTTCCTTCCAATATCTATTTATTTCAGGGAACTGAACTAGGAAAGGCAAGATTTAATTTCTGTATACTTTTTGAAAAAACTGAAATTAACTTCTTTGGAGAATTTTGATATATCTTAACATAGGCACTTTCAGGAAATGTTTACAGTTTGGCATAAAGAACAAAACTAGAGAAAAGCAGTTAGGAATTCTGATGTTAAATAATGGAAATAATTTTTTATAAGTACCATGAGCTTTGCTGATAGAAGTAGAGTAGCAATACAGTATTCATTCCTGCTCAGGTTAATTTTTTTTCCATGCAGAGCCTCAGTCTTCTCACTCATGACAAAATCAATTAGTGGGGAGGACAAGTGATGAAAAGGAAAGTACTTATACTTTAACAATTCAAGTGAGGTTTTCTCTAAAATTGGAATGTTTGCTAATGGAACAGAACACAAGAAAGAAGTATGTAAAGGACAGATTAATTCATTAGGTTGCTTCAACATTCACCATTTCTGAATAACCTGTCTTGAAAGTCAAGAGTGTAATGTGTATTGACTATTGAAGTGGCCTTACCTCCTGCCTACCCTCCCTTTGAGTGTTCCTATGGCCTAAAATTCTAAAGTACAGTTTTTTTCTTTACAGACAAGTTCTGGTCTGTTTTGTAGCCCCAAATAGTCTCAATCCCACAGCCCTCCAACATCAACCTCTTCTTGACTGAAAAATTCAGGTGTGAGCCATCATATACAGCTGAAATTGTTTTAAATGAGATTTTAAAAAGCTTTCGTATTTGGAAGACTTCTTAGCTAAATAACGTCTTCCTGCATTTGGAATTTAAATATGTTTTAGTGTTTAGGAATTTATGAATATGTTTACATATTTGGGTATACTTCTATACATTTTTGAAAGTATGTATCCTATTATTTTATTCATGGGTATATGTTTAAAACTTAATATAGCTAAAATATTTTTTTCTTATTTTTCAAGACTGAGTTTCTCTGTGTAGCCCTGGCTGTCTTGGAACTCTCTCTGTAGATTAGGCTGACCTCAAACTCACAGGGATCTTCCTATCTCTGCCTCCAGAGTGCCACAATCACCCAAATTTAATACCTTTTATACAACCAAGGCAAATAAAATTCAACAATTTACTCAATATGCCCATTTTGAATAAAATTTGCTCTTTGTCTCTTAATGATGTTTTTTGATGTTTTCACTTGTCTGTGAAAGATTTACTTCAGCCAGAAATTTATGTCATAAAACTTTTTACTAAAGCATCCAAAAAAGAATTATTTTCTCTATATTTCAGGTCCCCAGTGTGATCACTATTTCTCGGAATTTTCCTTCTGCAATAAAATAAGAAATTGTGTAATAGTCAACACATTTGCTGATTTGACCTGGTAATAGTACCAACACTATACTTATTCATATATATGTATAAACACATATATACATATATATGAACATACATATATATATAGCATCTTATATATAGAAATATCCAGTAAGGAGTAAAATAAATCAAGTAAAAATCCACCTTACCAGGCCACAGAGGAGGAAAATGCATCCAGTCCTGATGAGACCTGATAGACTAGGGTCAGATAGAAGGGGAGGAAGACCTCCCCTATCAGTGGACTGGGGAAGGAGCATAGGAGATGAGGGAAGAAGGGTGGGATTGAGAAGAAATGATAGAGGGGTCTACAAATTGAATAAACTGTAATCAATATAAAACATTTTCTAAAATTATTTTTTAATTTTAATTTAATTTTATTTTTAATTACACTTTATTTACTTTGTATCCCCCCTCTAGTTCCCTCCCTCCTCTCCTTTCAATCCCTCCCTTTCGCCCCCTTCTCCACGCACTTCCCACCCCAAGTTTACTGGTAGAGGAGGGTTTCTTTTTCTTCCTTCTGATCCTATTGACTTCTGATCCTAGTCTGTTAGGTCTCATCAGGAGTGGCTGCATTGTCTTCCTCTGTGGCCTGGTAAGGCTGCTCCCCCCTCAGGGGTAGGTGATTAAAGAGCAGGCCAATCAGTTCATGTCAGAGGCAGTCCCTGTTCCCATTACTATGGAACCCACTTGGACACTACACTGCCATGGGTTACATCTGTGTAGGGATTCTAAGTTATCTCCATGAGTTTGAGTCTCAGGAAAGACCCCTGTGTTCAAATTTTTTGGCAACAGAACTAAAATTATTTTTTAAAAATCTACTCTAAAGAAGCTAAACAACAGGAAAACCCTAAGGAAGATGTGCATTCCTCATTCAGAAGGACAAATGCAATAGACATCGGAAGCAGAAGACAGGGAACAGGACAGGAGCCTAAGATAGCGGGCCTCTGAAAAACTCTACTGATTGAGGAATGGAAGCAAAAGTTGGGCAGAGGGCAGGGAATCTTATGAAAGAAGGGGGAGAGAGAAAGACCTGGACGGGACAGGAGCTCCAAAAGGAAACCAACAGAGCCAAAAAACTGAGCCCTGGGGCCCCTGAGAGAATGATATCCCAACCAAGGACAATGCATGGAGAGGACCAAAAACCGCTGGCTCAGATATAACCCATAGACTCAGTCTCTAAGTGGGGTCCGTACTAAGGGAAGCAGGAACTTTCTCTGGCATGAACTCAGTGACAAGCTCTCTGATCACCACCTCATGGGGGTTACAGCCTTGCCAGGCCACAGAAGAAGACAATGCAACCAGTCCTCTTGAGACCTGATAGGCTATGGTCAGATAGAAGGGGAGGAGGGCCTGCTCTATCAGTGGAATAGGGGAGGGCATAGGGGGAGGAGGGTTATTGGGAGGAGATGACAGAGGGGGCCACAGCCGGAATACATAATGAATAAATTGTAATAAATAATAATAATAATAATAATAATAAATTTTATTTATTTATTTTAATTTTTTCTCTCTTTTTATTTTTTCTTTTTTATTTATTTTTTTATTAATTACAGTTTATTCACTTTGTATCCCCCCATAAGCCCCTCCCTCCTCCCCTCCCGGTCCCACCCTCCCTTCCCCTTCTTTGTGCATGCCCCTCCCCAAGTCCACTGATAGGGGAGGTCCTCCTCTCCTTTCTGATCTTAGTCTATCAGATCTCATCAGGAATGGCTGCATTGTCATCTTCTGTGGCCTGGTAAGGCTGCTCTCCCCTCAGGGGGAGGTGATCAAAGAAAAGGCCTATCAGATTATGTCAGAGGCAGTCCCTCTTCCCATTACTATGGAACCCACTTGGACACTACACTGCCATGTACTACATCTATGCAGGGGTTCTAGGTTATCTCCATGCCTGGTACTTGGTTGGAGTATGAGTCTCTGGGAAGACCCCTGTGTTCAAATGTTCTGGTTCTGTTGCTTTCCTTGTGGGGTTCCTGTCCTCTCCAGATCTTACTATTTCTCACTTCTTACATAAGATTCCCTGCACTTTGCCCAACAGTTGGCCATAAGTCTCAGTGTCTGCTTTGATAGTCTGCAGGGCAGAGCCTTTCAGATGCCCTCTGTGGCAGGTTCTTAGGTTGTTTCGTTTTCTTCTTCTTCTGATGTCTATCCTCTTTGCCTTTCGGGATGGGGATTGAGCATTTTAGTCAGGGTCCTCTCTCTTAATTAGTTTAATTAGTTTAAATCCTTATGCTGAGGAGGATTAGATAGAAGAATTAACCAGGGTCTTCAGACAAAAAGAACAGGATATTGTTCCCAAGAGTAGGCAGGCCATCTTGGTCCTTACTAAAAATAGGAAAGTCAAAGCTCCATCTCCATCCTTCTCAAACAAAAGAACAACGGAACTGTAGAAGAGCAAAGTCAATCATACTTAGCTACAACTCCACAATGCTTCTCTCATTTGCATAGCAAGAATGACAAGAGTTGAAATTGAGAAATTATATGTACAGTGGCTCATCATAATAACCAGGATGAAACTTGGACCAATCATAATTATCTCTCAACTGGATAGTGACAACAGAAACTAAGGAATCTCAGTTAAAGTGGCTTATGCTATCCTAGTGAGGTCATTTTTACAATGGAAAACCCTACAGGCAATCACCATTGATGGGGCCGAGAGCTCTATTATTGCTCTTTTTCTATTGTTACTCTTTTTTAGGATATTCTCTTTCAGTATATAAGTGAGTTCATTTTCTCTCTACTGCTATATTAAGGGCTTTTAGGGATGGTAAATGGTGAGACAGCCATTATATTAGAAAAACTTGTGGAAAACAAATGTTGCTATAACATGCATTATTCAGATTCTTCTCAGCAGCTGGTTTTTAATTAACGCTCTAAAATCATACCAGTAACATATTCAGAATGTAGGGACATTTTCTGAGATTTATGTCCATATTTTAGGCAAATTCGGGAATAATAGAGGACTTTTCTGTGTCTATTACTTCTTTATTGCTCTCAGCTCAAAATCACCCTGTTGATTCCCTTTGATACACTCTAACACTAAGAAATGTGTGTATATATATATATATATATATGGCATTTTCATCCTGTGTAAGAATGCTAATCTTGCAAAAATGCGACCCATTTTCATGAGATTGTGGAAATGGAATGCCCTTTGTCCTTTCAGCATTAAATGGAGCATTTTAGCAAAGATACAGTGAGTATGGGCACTTAGTTTTTCTCAATTAAATTGACACAGCTGGTGTGGAATGCATCCCCCTAGTCTCTGTGCTTACCAGAAGCATTTGGGAAGCAGAAATAACATTTCAGCAGGGATTTCTCTTGGTAATGAAAATTGCAGAATAGTTTCAATAACAGTCAACATTAAGATCCATTAAGTCATCTTTCTTATTGTGCTTAACACCATCAAATTCAAGGAGTGAATGAATGGCCACAGCTGGATGCATGAGACATTGAAATTCAAGAACCAATGCATTGCATCAGTGATAATGAAGCTGTGAGTGGGTGAAAGATAAAAAGTCATCACTGAATTTTTATTGTAGCTCAGCCTTCAGACTAAAAATGACTTGAAATTTTACAATGCTTCATTAAGCATAGATGTATATCTGGAGGAGAGAGAATATACAATTCTGTATGTTTAGCAATGAACATTTAACAAGAAATTTATGATTTGATTTTGTTCGCTTTTTAAGTCAAGATAATTCTAAAGCAAGAGAGCTTTTCATTTTATCAGACCAATCACAGAGGGAAAAACATGTTCAAACTCCAGTGTCTTATTTTTCTCTCCTCATTATTTTTATAGACTGTAACCATGGTGATATTCAGAAACACAGTTCTGTTCCTTCCACAGCTTCTAAGCTTGAATATCTCCATATCTCCACCTCCCCCACAGCATCCACACTCAGAAACCTTTGAAATGTAGTTTTGTCTTGCTTTATGTCATTTTCTTGCAAGGCTCTAATGAATCCAATTTGATGTTGCTGATCTAGGGAGACCATCAAGATAACGGCTCTTCCTTCTCAGCACTGTAGGCACAGATGCTGCTGTCGACATGGGTAGAAATTTACCCTGATAAGAAAGCAAATCAAGCTAAGACATTTCAGCTACGTATGTTATCAGTGAATGAAACAGGCCAAGCTGATGAGCATAGCATCTTGGATCTGTCTTCCTGATTCTGTCAGGGTGTAAAATTATACTTTAGAGCCATGTCAGCCATTAAAGGCAAATGATCTATGGCCAATGCAGCTAAATAGCCCATCTTAAACCTTAAACCTTAAACCTTATAAGTACAACTCAACGTTCAGTCATGAGTGGATGATGCCTCGATGCTAGTTTGAGTTCCTTGAGTTGCTCCTGTAGCTTTAATTTATCATGTTGCCTCTTTATGGTAAACCATTCAGAATATTTGCTGCCACAGACCTAGGGATTTTATTCCTATATGGTATTCTTCAACATTTGCTCATGTTCACATACAAATGAAGGCATCTGAGAGGATTTCATACTTTTATAAGAATTCTCTAATATTAATTTTGCTCCTTTTCTATCTCAAGCATTACTGTCTTCAAAATTTATATATATATATTAATATCATATATATATTAATATATATATATTAATTTTGTTTTAGGTATATATGTGTTTTGTATCTGCACAATGTTTGTGGTTAGTGGATCTGGAAGTCAGAATTGAATCCCTCAGAATTGGAGAGATGTATGCTTCTGAACCACCATGTGAATGCTGAAAAATGAACCCTGCAAAAGAAACAAGTGTTCTGAAACATTGAGGCACCTCTCCAGACCCTCTTACTTATTCTTTTTATATTTAAATTTTGTGTATACATGTGTGCATGTTCATGTGGGGAGTTTGTGTGTACATATAAGTGTAGGCAACTCATGTTGCATAAATGTTGAGAAGCCAGAAGATAATCTGGTGTGTTGTTTGAAAACATTGTCCCAGATTTGTGTGCATAACCTCTGCTGCTAAGAGTTTGTGGATTCAATAGTCACAGTGTCTCAGTTAGGGTTTCTATTATTGTAATGAAACACCATGACCAAAAAGCAAACTTGGGAGGAAAGGATTTATTTTGCTTATATTTCCACAGCATTGGTCATCATTGAAAAAAGTCAGGGCAGAAACCTAGCAGAAGCTAATGCAGAGGCAGTAGGGATAAGGGTGCTGTTTACTGGTTTGCTCCTCATGGCTTTCTCAGGCTGACTTATTATAGAACCCAGGACTACCAGCCTATGAGTAGCACCACCCACAATGGGATGGACCTTCTCCCATCAATCATGATCTTAAAAAATGCCTTACAGCTGGATCTTACCATAGCATTTTTTCAATTGTGGTTCCATCTTTTCAGGTAAGTCTAATTTGTATGTTAAATTGACATAAGGCTAGGCAGCACATATAGCATGTCCAGAAGACAGAATTTTTTTTTCATCTATTTGACTTTTATTACTCCTTTAAGTAAAAAAAGATGAACTCACATTTATATTCTAATAATGAAATACAATCAATTTGCTCTAAAAAATGTACCAATTATATTCAAATTAGCATTATCTTACAAATATACATTTTGCGATTGGTAAATATTAGTTATTCTTTCATAAAGGCCTGGATTTTTTCTTAAGGATTCAGTTGCTTATCAGAATTGAATCATTTCATCTAACTTTCATCTTTTTTGTCAGTCTTTCTACAACCACGCTTTTGATATTCAGTTGGAAAATGCATGAATGATTCCTCTGAATTTCTAAGACATGTTATTTAGACCAAAGACTTTAGAGTAGAGAATCAGAGCACACTGGAAAAGTCTCCTTGGTGGCTATTAGTTCTGGTACTTTCTTTTTTTTTAATTATTATTATTTTTTTTTATTATTTTTTTCTTTTTAGTTACATTTTGTTAACTCTTTGTCCCAGCTGTATCCCGCTCCCTCATTCCCTCCCCAACCCCACACTCCCTCCATGGTCTCCTCCCTGCCCCTTTCCAAGTCCACTGATAGGGGAGGACCTCCTCCCCTTTCATCTGACCATGTTTTATCAGGTATCTTCAGGGCTGGCTGCAAAGTCCTCCTCTGTGGCCTAACAGACTGCTCCTCCCCGGGGGGGGGGGGTCAAACAGCCTGCCCTTGAAATCCTGTTAGAAATAGTCCGTGTTCCCCTTACTTTGGAAAACTACTTGGTTACTGAGCTACCATGGGCCACATCCGAGCAGAAGTTCTAGGTTATATCCATAGATGGTCCTTGGTTGAGTGTCAGTCTCAGAAAAGACCCTGTGCCCAGATATGTTTGGTCCTTGTAGAGCTCCTATCCTTTCCATATCATACTAACTTCCCTTCTTTCATATGATTCCCTGCACTCTGCCGAGGGTTTGGTTATGAGTCTTAGTGTCTGCTTTTTTTACAGAAATCCTTCTCATCCTCCAGCTCTTACATTCTTCTCATCTACTCTCCCACACTGAAAGGTTTCCTTAGCCTTGGAGAAAGACATAAAAGTGTGAGTTTCCAAAATTGTCAGTAACCTACTTAGTTCTATAGAACAAATCTCCTGAAGGTTGCATCATTTCTCAATAGTTCTACAAGATCACAGGCACATCTTTCACACAAAAACATGGGGGGGGGAATTTAAGGTCCAAACTGTAACATATGGCATTTTTGTAGAACATATTTCATCACATCACAGCAGGTTCTACTTCCAAAGGCAAACAACAAAGACCCAAAAGACTGAAGAAAAGCATTTCTTGAAGAATGTCTGGTGTCTGACATCAGACTGTTTGCAGGAGTGTAATGGTGTTTGCAATCATATTATTTCAATAAAGTAGATGGGAAGAAAATCAACCTAAATATGTTTCATAACTTTAACATTTAACCTTTCTTAAAATTAATCTTTCTTTCTGAGGTCCACACATCAATTCAGGCTTAATAAACTAGAACTTTAAGATATACCATGCTAAAATATTATTTGCCACATTCACAAAATATCTCAAGATCCTTCCTAAATGTATATCACAATCACAAAGCATTCCTAGATCCATGTCTCAAGAGAAAAGTCTTTTGTAAGGACCTCATGAGTTCCTTGGGAGAAGTTGGTAGTTAGGAAAGAATAAATTGGAAATTATGCTTAATGTTTAACAGACTATCTCTAAGAAGGTGAAAAGATAGCAAGCTATGTATTGTGAAAAAATCTTAAAACTAAAAATAAGTTGTGAACCGTCTAACATATGCAGAGACAGATTTTATAAAACATACTAAATTTGTATCAATTCACAAAAGTAAATTTAAACCACTGTTCTAAAACAACATGTAATATACAACCATAACCAATTATTTTCTTTTTAAAAGAGGAAAGAAATGCCTGAGGTTGTCAAACTCTTATAGTACATTATTCATGAAGTGTAATAGAAACTTGAACCTAAGTTCATGAATTTTTTGGATGCCCTTCAAAACCTTTGGTCAGCCTGCAGATTGGGAGAAACATTTTGCTCTTCTATGTTTAGAAAACTTTCTTTTTTTTTTTTTTTTTTTTTTTTTTTACAAATTTTCTTTCACTTTCCCAATGCTATATGAAAATTATTTCAACAATTGGCTTTTTTAGCTTTATTTTTTTTTAAAATTTTGTTTCTGTTTGAATGAACAAAAATCAATCAATTATTTTTAAATGCTTTCCCCCAACAACCCTTAATTTTGGTGTGTAATGAAGCGTTCCTTTAGTACAATAACTATAACTGAGTAATAGCAAGGTCAATGTCTGTGTCTCTTATCAGGCTGAGAGCGTGGTGAGATCAGAGCGAGCCCCATTCCACTCACTACTGAAACCCAGCACTTCCCAACATGCAAGGGACTAAAGAGGTTCTATAGTCCTTAGGGCAAGGAAATGTCCCATAAAAACAAGTCAAGGAAGCAAAGAAAATAAATAAAGTAAAATAAGTAAAGGTCCCTTAGATACAGTGCCGTTGTGTGTTTGGGTGAGCTCTCAATGTTTTTTTAAATTTTTATCTTTTATTTATTTAACTTTTTTTTTATGTGTGGAAGTGTCAGATCCCTTGGAACGGGAGTTACAGACAGTTGTGAATCGCCATGTGGATGCTGGGATTTGAACCCAGGTCCCTTGGAAGAGCAGCTGGTGCTCTCAATCACTGAGCCATCTCTCCAGACCAATTTTAAATGTTTTAATCAAATTCTCTAAAGAGGCTTAAGCTCTATCCTATCAAAATGTCATGGAGGAACATTACATGGTGTCTGATATCAGAGTGTTTGCAGGAGTGTAATGGTGTTTGCAATCATGTTATTTCAATAAAGTATTCCAATAAAAATAGTTATAAAAATATTTTAGAACCTTTTAAGAAATATGAAATAGATAAAACTTGAAGGAATCCTTATAAAAAGAAGGATGAAATCTTCTTTTTGCTTATTCAGTGAGTCCAACACATATTGGAGTCCCAGTTTTGCAGAAGATTTTAGGGTAAGGGTACATGAAAGAAAATATTCAAGGTTTGACAAAGATCTATCATCGAATTTGCTAAATTCCTTATATTTGTTTCTGGACTGGTATTTTTATGTACTATCGTAGTGTTACATATTTCCAAAAATAGCCAGAAAAAGTAATAAAATTATATTGACCTTATACTGCTGCTACATGAAGCATTTGAAGTTGGCTTTCTTTCAGTGGTTGCTGATTTCTCAAAACTGTAATTCGGGAGGCCAGAGCCAGAATGTGACCATATGTAGATTTGCCTCCAAGATGATCAGTAGATATCATAGTTGATATCATAGTTGATATAGTAACTGAACACAAACCTTAAGGAACTAAAGAGAAATGTTAGACAATGGAATACTAACCAGCAATTAAAAACAAGGAAATCATGAAATTTGCAGACAAATGGTGAGAACTAAAAAAGATCATCCTGAATGAGGCATCCTAGAAGCAGAAAGACATACATGGTATATACTCACTTATAAGTAGATATTAGACATATGATATAGGATAAACATACTAAAATCTGTACACCTAAAGAAGCTAAGCAAGAAGAAGGACCCTGGGTAAGATGATCAGTCTTCACTGAGAAAGGCAAATGGGATAGACATTGGAACAGGAAAAAAACAGGGAACAGGACAGGAGCCTACCACAGAGGGCCTCTGAAAGACTCTACAAAGCAGGGTATTAAAGCAGATGCTGAGATTCATAGCCAAACTTCGGGCAGAGTGCAGGGAATCTTATGAAAGAAGGGGGAGATAGAAAGACCTGGAGGGGACAGAAGTACCACAAGGAGAGTAACAGAACCAAGAAATCTGGGCATAAAGGTCTTTTCTGAGACTGATACTCCAACCAAGGACCATGCATGGAGATAACCTAGAACCCCTGAACAGATGTAGCCCATGCCAGCTCAGTATCTAAGTGGGTTTACTAGTAAGGGGAACAGGGACTGTCTCTGACATGAATTCAGTGGCTGGCTCTTTGATCACCTTCCCCTTGTGAGGCCACAGACGAAGACAATGCAGCCAGATCTGATGAGACCTGACCCTAGGCTATGGTCAGATGGAAGGGGAAGAGGACCTCTCCTATCAGTGGACTTGTAGAGGGGCGTGGGAGGAGATAAGAGATGGAAGGAATGAGGGATGGGGGCTATAGATCATATACAAAGTGAATAAACTGTAATTAATATAAAAAAATAAAAAAAGAAGTCATTGGGAAAAAAGAGAAATGTTTCTAAATCTTACTGACATACCTAATATGTATGCAACTAAAGTAATAAGTGGTAAAATGATGTAATAATATGAATGATAATATGTATTGTCTTCCATAGACAATGTGACAATAGCATGAGACAAGACACATGAATATCTGACACAGAAAAAAATAACATTAGTCTCCTTCCTAAACTGTTGTCAGTGTCAGTTAAGACAGTATGTGGTGAACTCAAGTGCCTTTTAGGTTCTGCAAGAATCTTCCTGTGAGTTCTGGCACCAAAGATAAAACTACAACAATAGATTCTCACATCTCCCATTTGTACAGTATATAAGGTGAGTAGAAAATTGTCTGAGAAGCCCTAAATACCTTAAAGCATTGGCTAGAAATAACTTTACTCCCTGGCACTTAAGCCAAACACGATAGTCCCCATAGCCCCGTAGGCTTTCATCCTTACCTCTACTCAGAGGCCCACACTTAAAGAAGAAATTTAATATTGGGAACACGAAAGTATTTTCAAGGTAGAATAATGAAATACAGGAAGATAAAATTCAGGGATGTCAATTTTAATAAATTTTGATGAAGCCAGCTCAAATACTCTCCTTTCTATTGGATTCAACACAGCACCTGGACACAAGTCATTTCATTTAAAATTTTAATAATATTCATATTATGTAATTCCTATAAATACTGAAGTGGATATTTCTAGCTAATCATTAAATATGCTTAGCAAAATTTTTGAATATGCAAATCCCTTTTGATGTTTTTCATTAGCTTTTCATTTCTGTATATGATGTCACACTATATTAGTAGTTATAAATAGAAACATCATTGTTCAGTAATGTAATATTGTTCAGTGCATCTCTTCTTTACCTCAAGTGTTAATGGCTTAAATGTAATCCACACTTTGTATTCATATAGAACATCACAATAACATGTGTTCGTACTTCTTATTTTCCATCTGACCACCAATTTGTAAGTATTCTTTTGTTAAAAATATCATCTCTGGTATTATTCTGGTATAGGCTCATTCACAGATTTTATGTACTATGTCTAAAGTGGTTAGCCCAAGATATTGACTACTACAACAAACACAGATGAAGTATGAAAATGAAAACTTGAATTACCTGAGAATATTTCTTCATAAGAATACTTTCTTGAAAAGGAAGATAATCACGGGAATATGTAGTAGCAAGGACATTAAACCTAAGACTTGAGGCTCTCAGTATGATCATCCCAGGGAAATAATTCACAGTGAGATGCTAAGATTCCTGCTTTGCGGGCAGATAAAACGCAAGCAGAAATCAGCTGAAGGATATAAAAGCTTTCAGAAACTATTTCCACCACTGCATGCTCACCTTTCTTCTCTTGAAATAAGTCTATATGACTGGCATCTTGACATAGGATTTTAAAATAGCAAATGTAATAATATGAAAGCAGTTATTTTCCTGACTTGTGTAGAGCATAGGGAGTCTTTCATATGTATTTGACCTAAGTTTTTCATTTTAAATAGATTATATTTATTAATATCTGCATTCAAATAAATCAAGGTTGATTTGAGTGGTTTACTACTTTCTATTATTTTAATATTTTAAATTTATGCATAAGTGTGGCACATGTGTGGGTGTGTGCATGGGCCAGGAAAGGGGATTGGATCTAATGAACCTGGAGTTGCAGGCAGTTGGGAGATACCTAATGTGGGTATGGGTGACTGGAACCAAACTATAGTCTTAACCACGAAGCCATCCCAGTTCTTTACTCATTACTTCAGTATCTACTAGTATGGGAGAAAATTATGCAATGACTGAGCTTTCATTTTAATACAAGCTTAAGTAGAAATAAAACTATGAATGACCTGTCTGTATTTATAAAGTTATAAAAATGTCTTCTGGAAAGAATAAGCAGCAGAGTCAAAGATGAAATGAAACGTGCTTGACCCCAGTTGCTCCACACAGACTGGGTAGTTGTGATGAATTACCTGGTGCAGTGGCTACTTAGACAACCTCTTGTTCCAGCCAGATGTGCTGTGACCTTTGTTAGAAGCTCTGAGAGGGCAGAACTGTCAGACACAAGTCAAAACAAGCAGGCAGCTGGTAAATAAGCTAGATGTGTGTGACACACATAAGAGAAACAGGAACTGACCAGATCTACCTGTTATCAAATCAAGAGAACTTAAACAACTCAACATCTGCCAACAATGATTTTCTCATTTGCCTCACAGAGCAAATCTACAACTTAATTTATGTTGGAAGAACATGCGAATTACACAGAGCCACGGTGCCAGTGACTGTATTTAAAGCCTGTGTTTAATGAAATGATTAAGCATTGACATTAGTTTTTTGCTGAAAAACATTTTTAATTTAAATTTACTTTTTATAATTTATTCACTTTACATCCTGATTATAGCCCTATCCCTCCCAGTCGTACCCTCCCTCCCTCCCCCTTCTCTCCTAGTCTCCTCCCCTATATCTCAGAAAGTTCTCCTCCCCTACCATCTGACCCTAGCCTATCAAGTCTCATTAAGATTGCTTGCATGCTCTTCATCTGTGGCCTGGCAATGGCCTGCACCAGGATGAAGTGATCAAAGAGCAGGCCATGTCAGAGACAGACACTGCTCCCCCTACTAGGGAACCCACATGGAGACTGAGCTGCCTCTCTGCTACATCTGAGCAAGAGGTCTAGATCTTCTCCATGCATGGGTTTTGGTTGGGGCATCAGTCTCTGAAGGCTCACATGGGTCAAAATTTGTTGGTTTTGTTGGTCTTCCTGTGTGGATCCTGTCTTCTTATGGAGCTCCTGTCTACTGTGGGTCTTTCTATCCCCACCCCCACTCTTCCATAAGACTCCCTATGTCGTACCCAAAGTTTGGATATGAGTCTCAGCATCTGCTTTGATCCCCTGCTGGGTGGAGTCTTTCAGAGGATATCTGTGGTAGGCTCCCATCCTGTTCTCTCTCTTCAACCATTTCTGGTGTTTATTCTATTTACCCTTCTGAATAAGAATTAAGCATCCTCCCTAGGGTCCTCCTTGTTATTTAGCTTCTTTAGATCTGTAAATTTTAGTATGGTTATCCTGTATTATATACTTAGTGTCTGCTTATAAGTGAGCATATTTCATGTGTGTCTTTCTGCTTCCGGGTTACCTCACGCAGGATGATCTTTTCTAGTTCCATCCATTTGCCCACAAATTTTATGATTTCCTTGTTTTAGTAGCTGAGTAGTATTCCATTGTGCCACAGTTTCTGCACATGTTCTTCAGTTGAGAGACATCTAGATTTTTTCCAGATTCTCACTATTATGAATAAAGCTGCTATGAACATAGTTGAGCAAATGTCCTTGTTGTGTAGTGGAGCATATTTTGGGTATATGCCCAGGAGTGGTATAACTGGTTCTTGATGTAGCACTCTTTCCAATTGTCTGAGAAAGCACCAGATTGATTGCCAGGGTGGTTGTACAAGTTTACAATCCACCAGCAATGCAGGAGTGTTCCTCTTTTTCCACATCTTTGTCAGCATGTGTTATTACTTGAATTTTTGATCTTACCCTTTCTGATGGGTGTAAGATGGCATCTCAGAGTTGTTTTGATTTGCATTTCCCTGATGACTAAGGATGTTGAGCATTTCTTTAAATGTGTCTCCACCATTTGATATTCCTCTGTTGATAATTCTGTTTATTTCTGTACCCCATTTTTAATCGGATTATTCGGTTTGTTGGGGTTTAATTTCTTGAGTTCCTCATGTATTTTGAAATTCTTGTAAAATTCTACATCTGGTTATGTGCTGAAGTGCTTTCCAGACCACACCCCTTATTCAGGAGCTATAGGCAGTTGATTGGCATTTGATAGCTTCTGGATGAGGGAGAATTATTCTTTGTTGAGGATGTGTCCCACAACCATGCACATATCAGCAACAATAATTTGGTTGTGGACTATTGGAGCAAAAAGTGTTGGTGGGTTTTGATTTCATTTCATTGGATACATACACTTTCTGTTTGGACTTAAGGCTCACAACACAAAAGGAAGCCGATATCAGGTACCATTATGGAGGGCAAGAACTTATGGCTCATCAGATCATAGGCCCTAAAGGGGAGCATAACGCAATTACTGTGCCAATGGAACATTATATTAAACCAACACTAATGAATTCTCATTTTATTTGTATGTTGGGGCATCTCTCAAATCTCTCAAACCTCATCAGAGAAGCAATTTTGCACTAGATGATGACTAACACAGAGACTTACAACTTGTCATGGAGCGGACAAAAAGTGACTGTGGGATGTTCAGCCCCAAATGGGACATCAATATTATGCCCTCACTTGCCAAGGCTCAGGGATTATTGTGGAAAAGAAAGCAGAGAGGCTGTCAGAGCCAGAAGAGATGAATGATCAGAAGGAAATTTTTTTTTTCCTGAGACAATAAGGCAGTTGCACATATGAGCTTACAGTGGTTTTAACAGCATGCACAGGGCTGTGGAAAACAGGCTAAATCCCAACAGGGAGAGCGGAGATAGGCAGGAAGCCCTAACCCTGGTTGAGAATTGTTGATAACTGACAGCTGGTAAGATAGGAAGAGTTATGTTTTCATTAAGGGTGTGGCCCCTGGTAGGTCTAACATGCTCCAGTGGATAGCTACACACATCCAAGAGCATATAGGCTTTACTAATTAAATTTAATTATATTTTTTACATAATGAATAGGAATACAAAATTTGGTAAGTATTAAATTTGTGGAAAGATCTGGGAGTAGATGAGAATGAGGATGAATATGATCAAAGTAAAATGTATGAAATTCTCAAGGAATTAATATACATATTTAAAATAATAAAGAAAGAAGAATAAAAGAAATATCAATTGTTTCTGAAAGAACTATGTTGTTCCCTAGCCATACTTGAAAGAGGTAAGTAATGAGGTTCCCATCGTATTAAGTGTTCTCACTCTAATATATAGCCCAAGGTAGCTAACACATGTTTGTAAATGTAACTTTTATTCGCCAGAAGTAATGGTTGTCTCAGAGACTTACTGCTGAATAAGCTCACCCTTTCCAGCTCTTTCTGACCTGTGGCTGGCTGGTTAAACTCAGTTATTCTGGCTCAAACTCCTCTCCAAGCTAACTGATTCAAACTGGCTTTTCTGGCCTTCTACTGAATTCCTCTGCTTCTGATCACCATGAACTGAAATGCGCTAAACTGCACAAACTCAACTGAACTCAACTGTACTTAACTGAACTGTACAAAACTGCCTGTACTGTATTGAACTCAACTCTACTGTACTATCTTCTCTCCTGAACTCTCTACTATACTCAATTCTACTCTTTACTATACTGTCATCTCTACTTAACTCTCTACTATATCGTACGCTATTGTATTGTCTTCACTATTCTTTCACTTTCTCTCTCTCTCTCTTTCTCTACTGTACCCTATTCTACTGTCTCAACTCTATTATACTGCTCTTAAGTAGGTTCTCTTTCCTATCTATTCTCCTGAGAGTTGAGAATATCCTATCTCTGACTCATTCTGTCAAATCTTTCTCTGATTCATCACTTTCTCTGCCCCTTAATTAGATGTCACTTTCTTTTTTTTTTAATTTTATTTTTTTATCAGTTACATTTTATTAACTCTGTTTACCAACTGTATCCCATTCCCTTATTCCCTCCCACTCCCACCCTCCCTCCCTCATCTTTCAAATATGGGTGCTTCCTTCTACAAATTATCTTTACCTTCATTGTTTGGAATTAAAGGTTGGTGTACTAATGGCATTTCTATATTCTAGCCAGAGATATTAAAGGTATGTTTTCCACCCAGAGGGATTAAAGGAGTATAGTGTGTCTACATTCCAGCCATCTCACACTGACCTTGTCACAGCAGCCACGTTGCTGGATTAAAATTTCTTTACACATGCAGGCTATGTCATTTGAAAAAGAAGGAGAGAGATACTGGCCTCAAAAGAACTGAGGCATATGGTTGTGCTTAAAGTCTGTTGGTGACCACTGATAATTTAGATATTTTGGCTCCTTCATTAGCTGTGGCAAAGTTTTATTCAGATCATCTCTATTTAAGAGAGAGTGATCAAGAGCCACATAACCCAAATCATAACAATAAGTCCTTCCTTTTACTGAGCTTATGCTTACATGTTAAATCCTCTCACCACTAGGTTTACTGGTTAGGAGAAGAGCAGTGCTCATTCCATTTAGTATTATAATTGGTATTCATTTCCGAAGGAGCATATGAAACTGGCACTATTTTCAATAAATGGTTTCAGAAAGTGAGAAAGTTTCCAACTTTTTAAGTGTTTATACTTTCCTTTACAAAAATCAATATTGCACATGAACAGGCTTGGAGAGTTGATGCATTATTGAATTTAATAAGTGTCCTTTAATGTTACAAACTCATTAATCTTCTGGGGACTCAAGGTAAGAAGGTTCGAGTAAATACAGTAAAATAGTATGAGGTGTTCTTTTAACTATACCAAGAAAGCTTTGCTAAAGTCACATAAAACCTGAACTTGGGACTACACTCAGCTCTGTGTTCTTTATTGTGACTCTGTAGGTGAACCTGACCATGTGCTATTTTAGCAAGTCCTGTACTTTTAAAACAGTAGAACATAACTCTTCATGTCTACTATCACTCACTTTTTAAAACACTTAAAAATCAATATTTCAAAACCGTGCTTAAGAGCATGGCACAAAAGAAAGATATATTTCAGAAAGAAATGATTTACTTCTCAGGCATATGAGAGCTGCATAGGCCCAGCTGGCATGTGGTAGATAGAGCAAAGAAATGAAAATTCACCAAGAAACATGGCCAGGAGAGCATTGGTTATTTTCTTATCTTATTTGAATTAAGTTGTAAAAAATAGATAAAATAAGCACTGAATACTGGTTAAACAAATTTTAATATACTTATGTTGTCACTAGAACTTCTGCTTAATATGAAACTCAAAATTGATCCTCCCAGGGCCCAAGTCTGCTAGACGCCATACTAGCTCCACAGGATCGCGATCACTGACGGTATGGCCCACCCAATCCCACAGTGACAGAAAATACGCTATATACTCACCAAAACCAGAAAGAAACGCCACACTAGCTAGGCACACCAGGCGCTGGGAGAGCACAGTGAAGAGACACCAGGAGTTCCCAGAAAATATCTGGACCAGCAACCCAGTCTCCAGTTACAACCGGACTTTCTAACCTGGCAGCAGAGCAGCACTGAGCTGGCAGGGCACATCAGCCCTCCAGTTTAAGACTAACCAGGGCCAAACCAGAGAACAGAAAGCCTGATTGCCCTATCCCTACTGATGTGACCACCTTGAAATCTCCAGCTGCAGCAAGACCTCATAACCTGGCAGTGACAGCAGCACGGACCTTGCGGAGCACATCAAAGAAGCAGGACTAAACCAGAGAGCAGAGAGCCCAGATACCCTGATCTCTGCCAAGTGACCTGCCTGTAAGTGAGTACACCCTTGAGAATCTGCAGATCCCCAGATCCTGGGTCCTTCTAAAACAGAAGCCAGGCATCGAACCCCCTCCCACCCATATACCCACTTTGGGAAACAGAGGGGCACTTGGGACATTGAAGTTCCTGCTCTGTGGGTCTAATTGAGGAGTTAAGGCAGTTAATGCCAGAAATTGTGCTGCGATCATCACTAGCGCCTGCGACATATACAGTGCAGAGCCTCTCCCACACACTCAAGGGTTCAACATTAGCCATCACTCTGTCCCTTGAGATACACATCCACGCACACCTACACACACACACACACACACACACACACACACACACACGCGCGCGCGCGCGCGCGCGCACTTGCATTTGCCCCGTTTGCACCTGCGTACTTTTCTCCCACAGGTACAGCTAGTCCTCAGCACACGCTAAGGACACGGGACCTCTCTCAGCTTGCTGAAGAACTCTCCAGATGCCAGAGAGAGACAGTACCAGTCTGATCTGCAGAAGCCAAAAACAAACAGGGAAGGTTTCACATAAGCCAATGGCCAGGGGTAGGCGAAAGAACACTTCCAACATAAATCAGGACATCATGACTTCACCAGGAAACCCCAAAATTGATGGATACTCCAATTCATCAGAAGCACAGGAAAATGACCTTAAAGCCATGCTTACCCAATTATTTGAGGCTCATAAGGAGGAAATGAACAAATCTTTCAAAGAGTTGGCCAGTCAATTGGAGGTAAAGAAAGAAGAAAGAGACAAAACCCTTAAAGAAACACAGGCAAACATAGCCAAAGAAATAGAGGCACAAGTAGAGATAAAATTAGTGGCATATAAAAAGGAAATGAACAAGGAAATAGAAACCATCATAGAGAGACAGGAATCCAAATTCAAACACATGAAAGAAATGGTGCAAGGCATGAAAACAGAATTAGAATCAATAAAGAAAACACAAAACGAGAAAACCCTTGAGCTGGAGAACTTGGAGAAAAGATCAGGAACCACAAAAGTAAGCATCACCAACAGAATACAGGAGATGGAAGAGAGAGTCTCTGGAGCTGAAGACACACTTGCAGAAATTGATACTTCTCTCAAAGAAAAAGTAAAATCAGAAAAGTTCCAATCACAAAATATCCAAGAAATCAAGGACACTATGAAAAGACAAAATCTAAGAATAATTGGAATTGATGACAAAGAAGACTCCAGGCTCCAAGGTCCAGAAAATATTTTCAAGAAAATCATAGAAGAAAATTTTCCCAACTTAAAAAAAGAGATGTCCATAAATATACAAGAGGCCTACATAACTCCAAATGGACTAGACCAGAAAAGAAACACATCACGTCACATCATAGTCAAAACACTAAATCTACAGAACAAAGAAAAGATATTAAAAGCAGCCAGGGAAAAAGGCCAAGTAACATATGAAGGTAGACCTATCAGAATCACACCGGACTTCTCATCCGAAACTATGAAAGCCAGAAGGGCCTGGGCAAGTATCATGGAGACTCTAAGAGATCACAAATGTCAACCCAGTCTATAATACCCTGCAAAGCTTTCAATCAACATAGATAGAGAAAACAAAATATTCCATGACAAAACTAAATTTATGCAATATCTACACAACAAACCAACCCTACAGAAGATACTAGAAGGAAAACTCCAATCCAACAAAAACAACTTCACCCAAGAAAACAGGGCATACAGATAATATCCCAACAAAAATGAAAGGAAAACAAGCAATGATACAGGGTAAGATCACCAACTCCATTACAAAAGGAACTAACATGCATTGGTCAATATTATCTACCAATATCAATGGACTCAACTCCCCAATAAAAAGACACAGGCTAACAGAATGGTTGCGGAAACAGGATCCAACATTCTGCTGCATCCAAGAAACAAACCTGTGCAACAAAGATAAACACCACCTCAGAGTAAAGGAGTGGAAAAATGTTTTTCAAGCAAATGGTTCCAGAAAACAAGCTGGAGTAGCCATCCTAATATCTAATAAAAAAGACTTTCATCCAAAGTTAATCAAAAAAGATAAGGAGGGCCACTATATTCCCATCAAAGGAAACATCCACCAAGAGGACATCACAATCTTGAATATCTATGCCCCAAATACAAGAGCAACTACATTCGTAAATGAAACATTATTAAAGCTTAAATCATACATTGATCCTAATACCTTAATAGTGGGATACTTCAACACCCCACTCTCATCAAGGGACAGATCAACCAGACAGACACAAAATAGGAAAATAAAAGCACTCACAGAATCCATAAATCAAATAGAACTAATAGATGTCTACAGATCTTTTCACCCAAACTCAAAAGAGTACACCTTCTTTTCAGCACCGCATGGAACCTTCTCCAAAATAGACCATATAGTGGGTCACAAAGCAAGCCTCAACAGATACAAAAAGATTGAAATAATCCCTTGTATTCTATCTGACCACCATGGACTTAAGCTGGACCTCAACAACAACAGAAATACCAAACAACCTACACGCACATGGAAACTGAACAACTTGTTACTCAACAACAGCTGGGTTAAGGAAGAAATAAAGAAAGAAATTAAAGACTTCCTAGAATTCAATGAAAATGAAGGCACAACATACCCAAATTTATGGGACACATTGAAAGCTGTGCTCAGAGGAAAATTTATAGCACTAAGTGCCTGCAAGAAGAAATTTGTAACATCACATACAAACAAGTTAATGGCCCAAATGAAAACCCTAGAAAAATGGAAGCAGATACACCCAAGAGGAACAGACGGCTGGAAATAATCAAACTCAGGTCTAAAATCAATCAATTAGAAACAAATAAAACTATCCAAAGAATCAATGAAACAAAAAGCTGGTTCTTTGAGAAAATCAACAAGATAGACAAACCCTTAGCCAAATTAACTAAAAAGCAGAGAGAATCTATCCAAATCAGCAAAATCAGAAAGGAAAATGGGGACATAACTACAGACACTGAGGAAATCCAAACAATTATTAGGTCATACTACAAAAACCTATATGGCACAAAATTTGAAAATCTAAATGAAATGGATAATTTTCTTGACAGATTCCATCTACCAAAATTAAACGATGATCAGGTAGAAAGACTGAATTGCTCTATATCTCCCAAGGAAATTGAAGCAGTCATTAACAGTCTCCCGTCCAAAAAAAGCCCTGGACCAGATGGCTTCAGCGCAGAATTCTACAAGACCTTCAAAGAAGTGCTCACACCAATTCTCCTCAAACTCTTCCACAAAATAGAAACAGAAGGAACACTACCAAACTCATTCTATGAAGCCACAATCACCTTGATACCTAAACCACACAGAGATCCAACAAAAAAAGAGAACTTCAGACCTATCTCTCTTATGAACATTGATGCAAAAATACTCAATAAAATACTTGCAAACCGAATCCAAGAACACATCAAAGATATCATACACCATGACCAAGTAGGCTTCATCCCAGGCATGCAAGGGTGGTTCAACATACGGAAATCCATCAATGTAATCCACCACATAAACAAAATGAAGGAGAAAAACCACATGATCATCTCCTTACATGCCGAAAAAGCATTTGACAAAGTCCAACACCCATTCATGTTTAAAGTCTTGGAGAGATCAGGGATACAAGGCACATACCTAAAGATAGTAAAGGCAATATACAGCAAGCCTATAGCCAACATCAAACTCAATGGAGAGAAACTTAAATCAATCCCACTGAAATCAGGGACAAGACAAGGCTGCCCACTGTCTCCATATCTCTTCAACATAGTTCTTGAAGTCCTAGCCAGAGCAATAAGACAACTAAAGGAGATCAAGGGAATACAAATCGAAAAGGAAGAGGTCAAAATATGATAGTATACATGAGCGACCCCAAAAATTCAACCAGAGAACTCCTTCAGCTGATAAACACCTTCAGCAAAGTGGCAGGATACAAAATCAACTCAAAAAAATCAGAAGCCCTCCTGTCCACCAAAGACAAAAAGGCTGAGAAAGAAATTAGGGAAACAACACCCTTCACAATAGCCACTAATAACAGAAAATACCTTGGTGTGACTCTAACCAAGGAAGTGAAAGACCTGTTTGAGAAAAACTTCAAGTCTCTGAAGAAAGAAATCGAAGAAGATCTCATAAGATGGTAAGATCTCCCATGCTCATGGATTGGTAGGATTAACATTGTGAAAATGGACACCCTGCCAAAAGCAATCTACAGATTCAATGCAATTCCCATCTAAATACCAACTCAATTCTTTACAGACCTTGAAAAAAAGATTCTCAGCTTCATATGAAGAAACAAAAAACCCAGAATCTCCAAAACGATCCTGTACAACAACAGATCATCTGGAGGTATCTCCATCCCCGATCTCAAGCTGTACTACAGGGCAACAGTAATAAAAACTGCATGGTATTGGCATAGAAACAGAAAGGAGGATCAATGGAACCGCATAGAAGACCCAGAAATAAACCCACATACCTATGAATACTCAGTATTTGACAAAGAAGCCAAATCCATTCAATGGAAAAAAGACAGTATATTCAACAAATGGTGCTGGTCCAACTGGATGTCTCCATGCAGAAAAATGAAAATAGATCCATATTTATCACCCTGCACAAAGCTAAAGTCCAAGTGGATCAAAGACCTCAACATTAAACCAGATACTCTAAATCTGTCGGGAAAAAAAGTGGGGAACAGCCTAGAACTCATTGGCACAGGAGACAACTTCCTGAACAGAACACCAATAGCACAGGCTCTAAGAGCAACAATCAATAAATGGGACCTCATGAAACTGAAAAGCTTCTGTAAAGTAAAAGACACAGTCATTAAAACAAAACGACTGCCTACAGATTGGGAAAGAATCTTCACCAACCCTTTATCTGACAGAGGACTAATATCCAATATATATAAAGAACTAAAGAAGCAGAAAAGCAACAAACCAAGTAATCCCATTAAAAAATGGGGAACAGAGCTAAACAGAGAATTCTCGAAAGAGGAACATCAAATGGCAGAGAAACACTTAAAGAAATGTTCAACCTCATTAGCCATTAGGGAAATGCAAATCAAAACGACCCTGAGATTTCACCTTACACCCATCAGAATGGCCAAGATGAAAAACTCAAGTGACAACACATGCTGGAGAGGTTGTGGAGAAAAAGGAACCCTCCTCCATTGCTGGTGGGAATGTAAACTGGTACAACGACTTTGGAAGTCAATCTGGCGCTTTCTCAGACAATTAGGAGTAGTGCTACCTCAAGACCCAGCTATACCACTCCTAGGTATATACCCAAAATTTGCTCAAGTACTCAACAAGGACATTTGTTCAACCATGTTTGTAGCAGCTTTATTTGTAATAGCCAGAACTTGGAAACAAACCAGATGTCCATCAACGGAGGAATGGATACAGAAATTGAGGTATTTTTACACGATGGAATACTACTCAGCAATCAAAAGGGAGGAAATCATGAAATTTGCTGGCAAATGGTGGGATCTAGAAATGATCATTCTGAGTGAATTATCCCAGAAGGAGAAAGACAAACTTGGTATATACTCGCTTATATAGACCTACAAGATATGATAAACATAATGAAATCCACACACCTAAAGATAATCAAGTAAGTGGACATGGGTGAAGATGATCAATCCTCATTTAGAAAGACAAATGTGATGTGCATTGAATGTATGACAGGAGTCTACCGCAAAAGGCATCTGAAAGACTCTACCTAGCAGTGTTTCAAAGCAGACACTAAGACTCATAACCAAACCATGGCAGAGTACAGGGAATCATATGAAAGAAGGGGAGTTAGTATGATATGGAAAGGATAGGAACTCTACAAGTACCAAATATATCCGGGCACAGGGTCTTTTCTGAGACTGACAGTCAACCAAGGACCATCTATGGATATAACATAGAACTTCTGCTCGGATGTGGCTCATGGTAGCTCAGTAACCAAGTAGTTTTCCAAAGTAAGGGGAACAAGGACTATTTCTAACAGGATCTCAAGGGGAGGCTCTTTGACCTCCCGACCCCCGCCCAGGGGAGGAGCAGTCCTGTTAAGCCACAGAGGAGGACTTTGCAGCCGGCCTTGAAGATACCTGATAAAACAGGGTCAAATGAAAGGGAAGGAGGTCCTCCCCTATCAGTGGACTTGGAAAGGGGAAGGGAGGAGACCAGGGAGGGAGTTGGGGAGGGGGAGGGAATGAGGGAGCGGGATACAGCTGGGACACAGAGTTAACAAATTGTAACTAAAAAGAAAAATAAAAATTAAAAAAAAAAAGAAACTCAAAATTAATGTGAAGAAGCCATAATAAAAAGACTTGGGTTAATAACAACCAGTTACATCCTTGCTTAACTTCCATAGGTAACTTTTCTGAAAAATATATTCATTAAATTCTTCTGCAAATACTGCAGTTTACTTTATTAGTTAATCAATATAGAAGGAAGAAATAGAAAAAGTTGTTTTCTGCAATAAATCTAAGGCTCTTATGTTTTAAGAAGACATGTTAATGCTCAACTATTTCAGAACTATGATCAAGGGGATGAAATTAACAAAATTTTAAAAGCAGCAGGCTTCCCAGAAATGCCAGTGAAATCTAATTCGATGGCCCTTTGAAATGGAACAACAACAAAAAAGTTCAATTTTAGAACATTAATGATTGCCTCTATGTTTAAAATACTTTTATAAGCAGCAAGGAACATTTTCATATCCACCAAATCACCTAGATTTGTCAAAATATTTTGAGAGCTGAATCTCATAAAGAAATCTCATTATCTTATGCTTTAATTAGCCAGGAGTTAGAAGCATTGGACTGTTCACATATCCAACAGGGCCCTTAGTTCTTCTCTATAAAATATATAACTGTGGATGGAAAAAGACTTAAAGAAAAAATTATTTGATTGTTAATATACAAATAAAACTATAGCCTTATTCATTTGTAGACTTGTCTTAACATATGATTCAGATGAGGCACACACATGACTTGCCAATAATGATTTATTCCTAAATCTTTCCTACCAGTTCCTTCCCCTCAAAGTTTTCCATTTGAAAGACAATGAAATTATATTGTCCCAATTTTGAATCTACACCTCTCTAAATATATGCACAGCCCCAGACACGTATGAACCACCAGTTTTGTTATATAAATATAAATTAAAACAAATACTTTGGAAACGTTGATGCTTTTAGTTTAGTTTAGGAGAGAAGAGAATAATCTAGTGCATTGTAAAGCAGAATTTCTAAATTTTTGACAGGTAGAAATGCCATAGTAAGCAATATAATGATATCAAATAACGTCAGAAAGAGTATCATCCTATCAGGGTGCAGTGGCACAGGCTTGTAATTCCAGCACTCAGGGAGGCAGAGGCAGATGGATCTCTGTGAGTTTGAGGTTAGCCTGGTCTACAAAGCAAGTCTAGGACAGCCAAGGCTACACACAGAGAAACCCTGTCTCAGGGGGTTAAAAAAAAAAAAAACATCTTATCTATACACACAGGTATACATGTAATCCCTACTTTTTAAGACCTCTACATCTATATTTTCAACACAATCAAGAACAGTTATATCTGATATTCTATATGAGCTGCTGAGATGACAAATTTCACAATCTTTAGAAACAGAAACATTGCCAGTCATATATAGGCATTCTGCAGTTTATAATACAAGAAATTCCACAAAAATACTGCCTTTAGTTGCAACATGGAAAGAGCATCAGAAGTTTCAAAACAAGGATGACAGAGGGGTTGAGCTCATTCTGAAGATTGCTTCTATGTTAGCATCCTTCTTTAGAAAGCAAAGCTATTTAGGCTCAACAAGATAAATCATAACAACAACAAAAGACTAATGGTAAATAGTCTTTATAAACTTTCATTCTGTTGTTTTCTTGAAAAAGTTTCAACATAAACTTATCTTTCTAAAGGGCATGTTGGATATCATAAAGCTTATTTTCTGCACTTTGCAAACTAAATTTAGATAATTATACTCAAGTCTTAATTTAAGTTTTATACTTTATTTTTCTTGCTTAATGAGGTTCTTTTGAGTTTCTGAAGCTGAGCCTCATCTTAATCTCTTTGAATTTGTAAGAATAAAAGCTATTCAAATAACTTGAAGATTTCCATACAGAATCCTGGCACTTTTCCAGTAGGTACCAGGAAGCATTACTTTTTTTTTTTCCATGTACCAAAGGAATACAACTTTTTCCTAAACACAGAGCTTTTCCTTCTCAGGTAATACTATGTAGCTCTGTTTTATGAGTAGATAATTTATAATATCACCAACAAACGTGTAGTACAATGTAAAAATTACACATCACATGGTGCAGATTAATTATTAAACATCTTCATGATACTGTGTTAGGTCTTTCTACCTATGCTACCAGATTCTTAAGGCAAAAAAAAAAAAACTCATGTAATTGAAAAAGCAACAACTGAATAATTGGCTCTAACAATTGTCTTATCTTGGTATAGCAAATACCATTACTGACATCGACATCATAGTGAACTTTTACTAAGTTTTGTTCGAGATAGGCATGGCTCTAAGTATTTGTTTTTCTTATGTAACTAATATTATCATGTCCATTTCACAAGGTAAGAAAGCTGATATTGAAAGTTTCAATAAACATTGCATAATTTAAGCATTGTTGATGCCTTAGCTATAGAAATTGCAATCTATAATCCCAAACATTTGGATGTCATTTTATACTAATATAAGTTTTATTCAGAGCCCTTTGTTCACAGTTTCTGTCTTGGGATGTATAACTTAGGCTAATGAACAAGTAAGTGATCTCAGTTTTCTATATTAAAATTCTTTATATTTTACTATTAGTTGAATATATTAAAAATAGAATATTCTTTTTGTACTGCCGGGCATGAAAAAAATCCTGGCAATATCAAATTTTGCACATTGTAACGGTTAAATAAAGTATTTTTAAAATTAATAAAGGCTTAAATAATTCATTTGCACTCTGCTAAAAAATATTAAGAGATTTTTTTAATGTGAACACAAAATGACAGGGCTCATTAGTATCAAAAAGAACATACAATGAGAGAGTGTCCATATGCAATCTCTGACTTGAATGTGTTCCCTCCAAAATGTAGGTGTGTCAAATTGGATACTAGTAAAAGGAAGGTCTTTAAGACATGATCAGGCCATCCTTGTTTGCACATAGGAGTAAGAAGCTTAGAAAACATAAACTCTCCTACTCTTCAGCTTTCAACCATGTGAAGTCATGGTGTTTCTTTGGCACAAAGGACAAATATCAAGGCACTATCTTGGGCTCATTGGAAAGAAACCTATACCAGATATTGGAATTCTTATAGCCATAATTTTAGGGGGTCTTAGCCACTGAAACTGAGAAAATGAAAATTTCTTCTTTTTAGGTTTATTATTTCACAGCATCCTGTCTGCATGCTAGAAGAGGACACCAGATCTCATTATAGATAGTGGTGAGCCATCATGCAGTTGATGGAAATTGAACTCAGGACCTTTGCAAGAACAGCCAGTGCTCTTAACTATCTTTCCAGCCCTCCTCCCAAATTTCTTGTTTATAAATGGTTATATGTGATAGGTTAAAGCAGTATGACACAACAGAACTATCTGAAAGGTAGTTTTTCCTTTAAAACAGTTGTTGATGAATAAGTGATTGCTTAAAGTAAAGATAAAAGAAAATTGTTATGAATTAATAATACATATAGAAGTGAAATATATGACAACAACACAAGAAAAGTGAAACTGATTTAAGCTTCTTATATTATATACACAATTATAGTACTAAAGGGAGACTCTAACAAATTTAAGCACATATTGGGTACTCTAGAGAAAATTCTAAAACAACTACCATGAAATATAATTGATAAAATAAAAGAGTAATAAAATCAATTGATTCAAAAAAGTTTAGGGAAAAGATTAAAGACATAAGCTCACTTATGCTGTCAAATTTAATGCTATTTATTGAACAAGTAAAATTCAGATTATGAGCTATATAGAAAAACAATGTCCAAGTATATGTTCTACACAAGTATTTTATAAATATACAAGTTAAGAATAAAACTCTAGAAAAGACATGCCACAAAAATGGCAATTAAAAGAAAAGCAACAATTTTATTAAGTCAACAATTTTATTGAAAGTTATGGGACACTTACAAGAATAGTGTATAGAAATCCCAAGAAAATCGATGAAAATACACTAAAATCCAAACTTTAGAAAAATACAAATAAAAATAAATATTCTGTGAAATAGTTAAAAATGTAAAGGTGATAATATTTCTTAGTGAGGATGTGGACTGTCCTATACCCCTGCTGGGAATGTTAAAGAGTATAATTTTAAGAACAGTCTAAATGAAAATGGTTGATTACTCCTCTAACGTTCTTGCCGTTGTTGCACCAGTGGTTTTTATCTTACATGTATTTTGTTACTGTATCTCACAGGCTTTATAGCTGGATGAGATTGGTGATTACTTTTTTCCTCTGATAGAGTGTATAGTGACACATACCTGTATGGCTGATGTGAGTAGCAGGTAGATTTCTCTCTGGTTTATGCCATAGCATACGGTGTCTTCAGGAATAAGGTCTTAATCTCATGTTGTGTAAGGTAACTGTCAGTTTTTCCCAAAGTTAAATATGTGCTGCTATGTGATCCAGGAATTTGTACTCTTAGGTGTATAGCAATTAAAAATGAAAATGAATTTTCAGCCCAAGACTTTTATATAATATTCTCATAAGTTTTATTCATAGCTGTCCTAAAATGAAAATAACCCATATGTTCATCAGCGTAAATTTATATATTTATGTACTACTCAGTACTGAAATATTTGGGCTTACAAGATGTAGAGTAACATGTATGAATTTCAAAAGCTGAATGCTGAGAAAAGTCAGACACAAAGGGTATGTATATTTTACTTTATTTGTCAGTAGGCAGAACTGATCGATGATTGAAAGGCTAATCATGAGTTAGAATGGTCTAGGGTGTAACTAGCAAAAGCAATGGCAGTGTGCAGAGGTGGTCACTTAGGTGTGCCTTCTGTCAAACTTCATTTTCTCTTCCTGTATTAGGAGTGCAACTTATAATATAAAAAAATTCCTAATAAACTTGATCATGAAGAAAGCTAATTTTAAAACACTAGTGATCACCAATTTTGACCAACTAATATCTAATAAGAAATTAGTTATAACTGAGAATCTGGGAAAAAACAGATACACCAACTTTTGTTTATATTTCAAATAAAGATCTAATTTGCATCTTGTTTAAAATCTAAATCATTCGATGGAGTGGTATTTTCAGAATGAAAAAACATTCACAAAAGCCACTCAAATCTAAAGATATAAATTATGTTACATAGACAATATTCTTAATACATCGTAACTCTATAATTTTGAAAAAGGTACCATTCAAATGCTAAAATTTACATTGTTCAAGGGTATGCACCAATGTTCTGTTAACAGTTCTAAAACTTATATGTTCTTTAAAATACAAAGAAAAATAAAATATCAACTTTGTATATGCTTGCAGACATTCTTTAATCAGCGGCAGGGCAATAATGTAATCTTGTTTATTTTCTTTCATTCATAATCCTGGAGCTATTGTTTATGAATTTATGTTTCCAAGTACACTGTCAAATGGCTTAGCATTATTATGCTTGCCTTCAAGGATAGCTACACTTTTGAAGTTGCTGCCTAAAACTAGCTAATTGTCTATACACATTCTTGGATATAATAATGCTTAAGTTAGACTATTGTTCCAAATTCCATTTGATACTTAAATGTCACAATTTCACGTGGGAGCCAAAGAGGACACTTAAAACTATTATTTTAAAAGGAATGATAATCTTTCAATACAAAATTCATCCGTTTCTTGACTCTGCCAATGAGAAGACATCATTGTTACAATTCTCCATTATATAGTGTGGCATAAATTCATCCACCTCAAATTATACATGAAACCTGAAGCAATTTGTTTCAACCTTCCACATCTGAGATAATGTAAACACAAATCTACAGAGAGATCCATAGGGAAAATGATCATACAAAAACAGTAAGTGGAGGGAAATACTAAATGAATATAATCTTTTCTTCTAACAATGAAAATCTGTCCCAAAGTTGACAGATGTCATATAGAGAAAAAGCTAAAATCAAACAGTGTAAATACTTTGCTCAATAATATGATTCTCAGTAGACCTATTTAATTTGAAATTTGATTATTACTTCTATATATATGATTTTTGCTTATCAAAGCAGATGCTGAGACTCATAACCAAACCTTCAGCAGAGTGCAGGGAATCATATGAAAGAAGGGGGAGTTAGTATGACCTGGAGAGCACAGGAGCTCCACAAGGACCAAATATATCAGGGGTCTTTTTTGAGACTTTTTCTTCAACCAAGAACCATGCACGGATATAACCTAGAACCCCTGCCCGGATGCAGCCCATGGTAGCTCAGTATCCAAGTGGATTTCCCTGGTAAGGGGAACAGAGACTATTTGTGACATGAACTCAATGGCTGGCTCTTTGACCTCCCCCTTTCCCCGAGAGAGGAGCAGCTTTGTTAGGCCACAGAGGAGGACATTGCAACCAGTCCTGAAGATACCTGATAAACTAGGGTCAGATGGAAGGGGAGGAGGACCTCTCCTATCAATGGACTTGTAAAAGGGCAGGGAGGAGATGAGGGAGGGAGGGTGAGAATGGGAGAGAGGGTGCTATGGCTGGGATACAAAGTAAATAACCTGTGATTAATATAAAAAATAAAAATCATTAAAAAAAGACAACATAACAGCAGCTATTTTCTATCTTATGCTAAATTCTTAATAATTTGTATTTGAATTAAACAATTCAAAAGTTATTAAAATGATATTGTAATGTTTGTGTCTCAAAATTGTTACACTGTTCATGATTGTCAGATGAGCCTGTCTGAGTACAAGTCCAAAATACATCTGTCACACCTCTGGATTTGGAAAAAAAAACTGAGGAAAACTCATATTATTCCAGCAAATGTAATCAATATGAGTCATTGTTGCATTGCCAAAGAACCCTGAAGGGGAATAAGCTGACAAATGCATGAAGCAAATTTCATGCCTGCAATTTCATATCTGGACTATTTGGGATTGTGAATGACTTAATATTCTGTGGTCCTGATGCTGAATTTGTTATTGAAATTAAGAGAATTTCATATCAAATAAATACAGTCAGTTAATAGAATGATGCTTTCTTGGCTGATTTGTGTTTACTGCTGAGCAAGTTAAAAACACCACATGAAAAAGCCAATAAATATATCTTTTCAAATTAGAGAGAGGCTACTCTCTATCAATTTACATGGCAGTTAAATAGCTCACTAATTTTAAAAGCTGTTTCAGTTAACAACATAATGAACTCATTATATGTGTCCATTAATGGTACTTGAAGTCCAACAGATAGAAAAAAATCAGAATAAAAGTCAACTAGAAGATAATATTTAGTACACAATGAAACATGTATGAGTGGGTACATATTTTACACTAGACCAAAAATATGATAATTTTAAAGTGATACAAGAATAACACAGTATTATCTTAATGAAAAGGGATTTTTGTTTTTATTTTGTCTGTGTGCTTGACTTTAATGGGTCCATATCACTTGAAATTTGGTAATCATGAGTTTCTTCATAAGCAAAAAACAGAGCCAATGGCCTCCTTCCAGACTATTTATGGTATTTTTGGGAAAATACATACATGTCCACAAAAATCCCTTGCCAGGTCAGGAAACATAAAACTAGTTCATTTATTCCTTAATAATAGAAATATATTTCTTGTCAGTATGAGTAGTTTCATCAACGAAATTGGAAATACCTGAAATATAAAACATTTTAGAGTCAGGAATGTTCTCCAAAACACCATATGGTTTCTCAAACACTACACATAAAGTTCCAGGTATATTCAAGAGCTGCCTCATAAACTACTCCATCTGTAATTCAAAAAATATTAACCAGGGGACTAAGGATGTAACTCATTGTTTCTGTTTGATTTCTTCCCATATTTTCACCCCAAGAAATACAAAACTATGTCGATACCTTGAACAATTAACAGAAACCTATGCTTCTCAATTTGAGAAAAGGGTATATGGAAACTTTGTCACAAAGTAATGAAACCAGTTTCTCATTGAGCATTTTACTAAGGAAGAAATGAAATCCCATGCGTTTTCACAAGTGTAATATTATAACATTTATGGTTTTGCAGTTTTGGTGTTTCTATGAGACTCCTAACAGTAGAAGCAAGGGGTGTCTCTAATGCTTTTTGGCTGCTTTTAGGACCCTTTCCCTTCTACCATGTTGTGTTGTCCAACCTTGACATGAGGGTTTGTGCTTAGTCTTCCTGTTTCTTGTGATAGTGTATTTGATTGATATCCCTGGGGAGGCCTGCTCTTTTCTGAAGGGAAGCAGAGGAAGAGTGGATCTGGGGAAGGGGAGGGGATAGGGTGAATAGGGGAATGTAATATATGAGGGAAAAATAAATAATAAATAGAAATTAATAAAAGTAATATTATATCAACAATACTCTGCTATGTTCATAGACAGGAGCTACAATAGCTGTCCTCTGAGAGGCTCCACCTAGCAGCAAATCTAAACGGTTGCTGAGACTCACAGCCAAACATTGAACAAAGCATAGGGAGTCTTGTGGAACAGTGTGGGGAAGGATAGAAGGAACTGGAGGTGACAGGGGCTCCACAAGAAGACCAACAGTGCCAACTAACCAGGGCTCAGAGAGGGTACTATGGAGACTGATGTACCAACCAAGGGCCATGCATAGACTGAACCTAGGCCTTCTTCACAGATGCAGCCTATGGGCAGCTCAGGGTTTATTAGGGTTCCCTAGTAAGGAAAGCATGGGCTGCATCCCACATGGACTCTATTGCCTGCTTTTTAAGCACTTCCCCCTGACAGGGCTGCCTCACCAGACGACAGGGGAAGAAGATTCTGAGTAGTGACATGACTTGATGAGCTGGGGTGGGTTGGTGCGGGGGGGTAATCCCTCTTTTCTGAGGAATAAGAAAGGGGGAAAGAAGGAGAGGATGGGACCAGGAGGAAAAGAGGGAGGGGGCTACAACTGGGATGTAAAGTGAATACATTAATTAATTAAATAAAATCATTATTATAACATTAGAGAATGTGAATTTGGGTTAAAGGGTAACACAGGAGAAGTAAAGGTGAGGGGCAAGTGATGTAGATTCAGTGTTTATATCTGACATTCATAAAAACAACAAGGACAATAAAATGCACTCAAGTAATTATGGTCAAAAATCTATTTTGTTGATTTTTACATCACATAATAGATTTTACTTACAAACTGATAATAAATTCTATACAATGTCTACATTCTTATGGCTTCTTTGACTAGACTAGTACACCTAGTCTAGTTACTGGAAGAGGAGCTAAGATGCTAGATCTTATTCTGCCTCATACACCACCTCACTGAATGACCACTGAACAGATCCTCTCTTAACACTAGTAAGAGTTTTAAATCCACTAAATAAACCAGGGCGTAGTAAGTGATGTGCAAGACACCTTAAAACCCAAAAAGGAGGGGGGCCAAGATGACGGCGCCGGGAGAACGCTATGTCTGAGAAGCAGGACAGCACTCTCCGTGCAGCAACCAGGAGACTGAACTCTGGGCCCTAAAACTTCAGAGATCGTGTTTCCCAGGTGAGGGGAGGCTCCCACAGCATGGGAATCCATCGGGTCCACTCTTGGGCTGACCAGCCAGAACCCGGAAGAGATGCCGGGTAACATGGGCATTGGGTCTCCAGGCGGGAGCTGTACGCCTGTGTGTCCTGATCACTTTCCCAGGCTGATTGGTGGGCACAAGGGTGCCAGAGACTGAGAGTCCCAAGTCCTAAGTCGTAAGAAAACCCCACGGGGAAGGAAAGTTGTGAGACTGATCACTGGTCACCCAGTCTTTCCCTGGAAGGTCTCACTGACCACGGGTACCCACTGCCATCACAACGGAGCTCCTTCCAGGCTCAGAGAGCAGCTGCGCACCCAGCTCAAAATCCCTGCTCCCTCTTCAGAGGAAGCAGGAGGCATCGAGAAGAATCTGCCACAGACCACATGGTCTGTACCCCAACCCGAGATCGGGGCTGAGAAAACCCAATCCTTTCCAGCACACCCCCATGACCCTGCTGCGGCAGAGCAGAAGGATAAAGAGGTGCACAGCGGCTTAACAGTGCCGGAACTTCAGTGCTGCTGGCCGCTCCTAGCAAACAAACTTCAGCTCGGGATCTGGGACTGTGGTCATTCAACACATCCTGAGATTCTCCTGGGTCCAGCGCAATAAGGTCTAGCAGCAAGTTCTATCACCGGTGCCCCCCCCCCAGGCCCTTGGCAGAGAAACCCTGGCTCAGGATCACACTGAGAAGTCCCAACCCCTTCTGGCACTCCCCTGAGAGCACCGCCATAAGCTTGCCCTAGCGAAGGGGAAGGTCAGAGGGGAAGGACAGAGAAGCAGCCTGCCACAAAACACAGCAGCCCATCTCCAGCACACCCAGTGGCCCCTATCAGAGAAACCCAGGCTCTGGATCTGAGGACACTCAACCCTACCGGTACTCTCTCAGCATCAGCAAACATAGGTTCTTCCGCTAGGCTGCTTCTGGCAGAGAGATCTGGGCCTGGGATCTGGGACTGAGAACACTCAACCTAACTCTTTCCCGCGCTACCCTGGGACCAATCAACATAACCCCTCCTGGCAGAGGGAAAGGACAAAGAGGCAGCACACAGGAAAGGTGGACACCCAGTCCTTCGGACATAGTGTCACAGAGCTTACTGTTAGCCTACCCGAGCATTTCCCGCAGCAGGGCCAAATCAGAGAGTAGAGAGCAATGGGAACCCCTGTGCATTCCAACTGGTCCTTCAAGAGAGTGAGTGAGCCTTCTAGGAAGAGTTTGCCCCAGACCCAGAGCCTCTCCACAGAAGCAACCAGACGAGATCCCTGCCACCCACACCCCTAGTGTGGGCATCATAGGGATTCTTGGGATAGTGACCCCAACATTGAAGCCTCTACCTTGTGGGTCCACCAGTGTAATCCAGGCAAACAATCCTTGTATCTCAGACAGAACTGCATAATAGTGGCCTGCAGGCCACTGCAATAGTCAAAGAATCCGTGCATGCACACTTTGTCTGCTAAAAGCACATGCAAATAGCAACAGTGTCACATTCCTTATTTAGGCAAAACTGAAACCACAACACATACTTCCAAACCAGTGAACCTCTCTCATCTTCCTGAAAAAACAGTCCAGAAAACAGAAAGAGAGGATCATAGCCCAAACTACAATCTCGAGGAACAACCAGTGAGGATTATAAATAACCAGATGGCTTAGAGGCAGACGTAAGAACACTCCCAACAAAAATCAGGACAAAATGACCTCACCAGCAACCCCACAAAACAATGGACACTTCAATTCACTAGATACACAAGAAAACGACCTCAAAACTATGTTTCTCCAGCTACTAGAGGCCCATAGAGATGAAATGAACAAAGCCCTCAGAGAAATAACCAAAGAAATTGAGACTAACCAAGAGGAAACAAATCGTGCTTTCAGAGAAATGACCACAAAAATTGAGGCAAACAGAGAAGAAATGCACAAAGCTCTCAAAGAAATGTCCACACAAATGAAGGCAAATAAAGAAGAAATAAACAAAGCTCTCATAGAAATACAGGCAATTATAGCTAAAGAAGTAGAGGCACAATTAGTGATACATAGAGAGGAAACGGACAAAAAAAAATAGAAGCTATCATTGAAAAGCAGGTCTCCAATTCAAACAGATGAAGGAAATGGTACAAGACATTAAAACAGAATTAGAATCAATAAAGAAAACACAAATAGAGAAAAACCAGGAGCTGGAGAACATAGAGAAAAGATCAGGCACTACAAAGGTAAGCATCACCAACAGAATACAAGAGATGGAAGAAAGAATCTCAGGAGCCGAAGATACACTTGTGGAAATTGACACATCTCTAAAAGAAAAAATAAAATCAGAAAAGTTCCAAACACAAAACATCCAAGAAATCAAGGACACCATGAAAAGACAAAATCTGAGAATAATGGGAGTAGGAGAAAAAGAAGACATCAGGCTCAAAGGTCCTGAAAATATTTTTAAGAAAATTATAGAAGAAAACTTTCCCAACTTAAAGAAGATGTCCATAAACATACAGGAGGCCTATAGAACACCAAGTAGACTAGACAAGAAAAGAAATTCTTCATGTCACATCATAGTCAAAACACTGAACCTACAGAACAAAGAAAAAAATTCTAAAAGCAGCAAGAGAAAAAGGCCGAGTAACATATGAAGACAGGCCTATCAGAATCACACCAGATTTCTCAACAGAAACTATGAAATCCAGAAGGGCCTGCACAGAAATCATACAATCCTTAAGGGACCACAGATTCCAAGCCAGACTACTATACCCAGCAAAACTTTCAAACAACATAGACGGAGAATTCAACATATTCCATGACAAAACCAAATTTAAACAATATCTACATAGTAGCCCAGCTCTACAGAAGTTACTAGAAGGGAAACTCCAAACCAAAGAAAACAACTACATCGAAGGAAACAGACGAAATAGATAACTACACAACACAAAAACCAAAAGAAGAGAAGCAATGAAACTCAGTGAAACCACCAACCGCACATCAAAAGTAAGTAACAATTGTTGGTCACTAGTATTCATCAACATCAACTGACTCAACTCCCCAATAAAAAGACAAAGACTAACAGAATGGCTGCGGAAACAGGATCCAACATTCTGTTGCATCCAAGAAACACACCTACGCAACAAAGATAAACACTACCTCAGAGTAAAGGGCTCGAAAAATGTTTTTCAAGCAAATGGTTCCAGAAAACAAGCTGGAGTAGCCATTCTATTATCTAATAAAAGAGACTTTCAACCCAAGTTAATCAAAAAAGATAAGGAGGGCCACTATATTTTCATCAAAGGAAAAATCCACCAAGAGGACTTCACAATTCTGAATATTTATGCCCCAAATACAAGAGCACCTACATTCGTAAATGAAACAATATTAAAGCTTAAATCACATATTGATCCTAATACCTTAATAGTGGGAGACTTCATCATTCCACTCTCACCAAGGGACAGATCAACTAGACAGAAAACAAATAGGGAAATAAAAACACTTACAGAGTCCCTAAATCAAATGGACCTAATAGACGTCTACAGATCTTTTCATCCAAACTCAAAAGAGTATACCTTCTTTTCAGTACCGCAGGGAACCTTCACCAAAGTAGACCATATAGTTGGTCATAAAGTAAGCCTCAACAGATACAAAAGGATTGAAATAATCCCTTGTATACTATCTGACCACCATGGATTAAAGCTGGACACCAACAACAACAGAAACAACAAAAAGCCAACACGCACATGGAAACTGAACAACTTGTTACTCAATGACAGCTGGGTTAAGGAAGAAATAAAGAAATTAAAGACTTCCTAGAATTCAATGAAAATGAAGGCACAACATACCCAAATTTATGGGACACATTGAAATCAGTGCTCAGAGGAAAATTTATAGCACTAAGTGCCTGCAAGAAGAAATTCGTAACATCACATACAAACAACTTAATGGCCCAAATGAAAACCCTAGAAAAAAAAGAAGCATATACACCCAAGAGGAGCAGACGGCTAAAAATAATCAAACTCAGGGCTGAAATCAATCACTTAGAAACAAATAAAACTATTCAAAGAATCAATGAAACAAAAAGCTGGTTCTTTTAGAAAATCAACAAGATAGACAAACCCTTAGCCAAACTAACTAAAAAGCAGAGAGAATCTATCCAAATCAGCAAAATCAGAAATGAAAAGGGTGACATAACTACAGACACTGAGGAAATTCAAACAATCATTAGGTCATACTACAAAAGCCTATATGCCACAAAATTTGAAAACCTAAATGAAATGGACAATTTTCTTGATAGATTCCATCTTCCAATATTAAGTCAAGATCAGGTAGAAAGACTGAATTGTCCTATATCCCCAAGAAAATTGAAGCAGTCATTAACAGTCTCCCCTCCAAAAAAAGCCCTGGGCCAGATGTTTTCAGTGCGGAATTCTACCAGACCTTCAAAGGAGTGCTAACACCAATTCTTCTCAAACTATTCCACAAAATAGAAACAGAAGGTACATTACCAAACTCATTCCATGAAGCGACAGTCACCCTGATACCTAAACCACACAAAGACCCAACAAAAAAGAGAACTTCAGACCTATCTCTCTTATGAACATTGATGCAAAAATACTCAATAAAATACTTGCAAACCGAATCCAAGAACACATCAAAGATATCATCCACCATGACCAAGTAGGTTTCATCCCAGGCATGCAAGGGTGGTTCAACATATGGAAATCCATCAATGTAATCCACCACATAAACAAACTGAAGGAGAAAACCCACATGATCATCTTCTTAGATGCTGAAAAAGCATTTGACAAAGTCCAACACCCATTCATGTTTAAATTCTTGGAGAAATCAGGGATACAAGGCACATATCTAAACATAGTAAAGGCAAACATAGTAAAAGCAAGCCTATAGCCAACATTAAACTCAATGGAGAGAAACTTAAATCAATCCCACTAAAATCAGGGACAAAACAAGGCTGCCCACTCTCTCTATACCTCTTCAACATAGTACTTGAAGTCCTAGCCAGAGCAATAAGACAACTAAAGGAGATCAAGGGGATACAAATCGCAAAGGAAGAGGTCAAAGTGTCACTATTTGCAGATGATATGATAGTATACATGAGCAACCCCAAAAATTCAACAAGAGAACTCCTCCAGCTGATAAACACCTTCAGCAAAGTGGCAGAATACAAAATCAACTCAAAAAAATCAGAAGCCATCCTGTATACCCAAGACAAAAAGGCCGAGAAAGAAATTAGGGAAACAACACCCTTCACAATAGTCACTAATAACATAAAGTACCCTGGGGTGACACTAACCAAGCAAGTGAAAGACCTGTTTGAGAAAAACTTCAAGTCTCTGAAGAAAGAAATTGAAGAAGATATCAGAAGATGGAAAGATCTCTCGTGCTCATGGATTGGTAGGATTAACATTGTGAAAATGACCATCCTGCTAAAAGTGATATCTCACTAGTAGTAATCTTTATCTCTTCAAAAAAATGTTTCATTGGTTACTTTAACACCAGCAACATTAGAGATTTTACTTTAAAAACGAATAGCAGGTAACATGTTTTAAATTATGTTTAAATGTTTTTCTGAATATCTGTGAATAAAGTACCAAAAAACAAGCTACAAGCTGTTTGTGGCCTAAGATATGCACTGAATTAATTTTTGTGCTGGCATATACTGTAATTAGAAATGGTTGTGTGCATCATGATTAAACCAGTAACTATGGTAACAAGTGAAGGGAAGGATGGGTGCAAAAGAAGAAAGCCTGAATAAATCAATGATGAGCCATTGTTTTAAACCTGCTTCTTTAAAGAGCCTGTTAACAGAACAAGCTATAAACTGCATGTCGATTTTGTTATAATCCCTTAACATTGATTGACGATAGATTAAAATATATTGTTCCTTAAATGCATATACACAGCAGCAGCAAACGGAGCACATTTGAATTATCACATTTAGAGAGCATGGGGTTCTTTAAAATTATGATTAAGGGAACACTTATAATATATGCATGATTTCAAAAGCCTGCATGAAGAAAATGACAGAGCAGAAAATTTAAGCAGGAAAAAAAAATCAGTGTTTAGAATATTAGCCTTTTTGCGACAGGATTCAGCAAAACCACCTGCCTTATTATTGTGTCAGGTAAGGGGTTCTAATTACCAGGCAGCAAACATGAATATGAAAGCAACAAAAAAAAAAGCAATGCATCTCATAATAATGTGTTCTATGGGTCTTTTCCACTGCTGTCTTTGTATGTGAGTCTAGAATTTATCTACTTCAGACACCCCAATTGCACATCCTTCGTGTGTTTTTCTCTGTCTCACCCAGGAGGTCATATGAGAAATACTTAAAGTTGTTTCAAATGAGAACTAATGAGAGAATTGAAAAGTAAGCCTTTTGACTTCCAAACCTACCTCCAATGCACAGGTCATATACCATCCTGTCTGGAGAATGCTACAGAACGTTATCATACAATGCAATACCCACACTTTGGGGCCTATGTCATCAAGCTGCTCTGCAGCAAACTTGCCCAGTAAATTTGCACAGAACCAGGCCCAACTGCACCATCTCTTCAATCTATCTGTAGATATGCAGATGCTGCACCTGCCTTTCCAGCTATATTTCCTCATTAATGTTGTCTGCCCCTACTCATCCACACTCCCAGGCTTAGCCCCACACATGCAGCTCATGAGTTAGCCTTGCTTTGATAGCTCTTCATAAGCTTGCTGACCTGTACCATCTCCATACCCCCAGGAATATTTTTGGTTGTGCAGATCTAAAAGTATCTAACAACAAACATACAACCAATGAAAGAATTCCACATGCCCAGGTCACATCAGAAAAACACAAAGACTGAAAGAGACCAAAACATCATGTTCCTCTTTCCCAAACTCACTAGCCCAATGGAAATGGTGTTCAATGAGAACTGCCTATGAGAAACCTCAGGATTCAGAACCTAAAAAAAAAATTATCTCTCAACTATGTTCATATCAGCTTTATTTGTAATAGCCAGAAACTGGAAACAACCTAATGTACCTGAACCAAAGAATGGATAAAGAAATTGTGGTGTATTTACAAAATGGAATACTTCTCAGCTATTATCAACAAGGACACCATGAAATTTGCAGGCACATGGAGCTAGAAAATATTACCCTGAGTGAGATAGCCCACACCCAGAGAGACATGCATCATACTCACATCATAGGAAAGCCAAAATCATGCAATGGAAAAAAGACAGCATCTTCAACAAGTGGTGCTAGCCTAACTGGATGTCTACATGTAGAAAAATGCAAATAGACCTATATTTATCACCTTGCCCAAAGTTAAAGTCCAGGTGGATCAAAGACCTCAACATAAAACCAGACACACTAAACCTGTTATAAGAAAAGCTGAAGAAGAGCCTTGACCTCATTGGCATAGGAAACAACTTCCTGAAGAGAACAACAGCACAGGCTCTAAGATCAACAATTAAATGGAACTTCATGAAACTGAAAAGCTTCTGTAAAGCAAAGTACACCGTCATCAAAACAAAACAACAGCCTATAGACTGAGAAAAGATCTTCACCAATCCTACATCTGACAGACAGCTAATATACAGAACATATAAAGAACTCAAGAAGTTAAACACCAACAAACTAAGTAATCCAATTAAAAAATGGGGTACAGAGCTAAACAGATTATTCACAACAGAGGAATATCAAATGGCAGACAAACACTTAAAGAAATGTTCAACATCCTTAAGTCATTTGGGAAATGCAAATCAAAACGACCTTGAGATTTCATCTCACACCCATCAGAATGGCTAAGATCAAAATATCAAGGGATGATGCATGCTGGAGAGGTTGTGGAGAAAGAGGAACACTGCTCCATTGCTGGTGAAAATGTAACCTTGTACAACCACTTTGGAAATAAATCTGGCACTTTCTCAGAAAATTAGGAATAGTGCTACTTCAAGATCCAGCTATACCACTCCTAGGCATATGTCCAAAATATGCTCAACTATACAACCATGTTCATAGCATCTTTTTCATAACAGAAGAATCCGGAAACAGCCCATGTGTCCCTCAACTGAGGATTGGATACAGAAATTGTGGTACATCTACACAATGTAAATGTTACACAACTACTCAGCAATTAAAAACAAGGAAATCATGAAATTTGCAGGCAAATGGTGCGAACTAGAAAAGATCATCCTAAGTGAGGTAGCGCAGAAGCAGAAAGATACACATGGTATATACTCACTTATAAGTGGATATTAACCATATAATATAGGAGAAACATATTAAAATTTATAGTCTGAAAGAAGCTAAACAACAAGGAGGGCCCTAGGGAAGATACTTAATCTCATTCAGAAGGGGAAACAGGATAGACATCAGAAGTAAGAAAAGACAAGTAACAGGAAAGGAGCCTTCCAAAGAGGACCTCTGAAAGACTCTATACACCAGGGTATTGAAGGAGATACTGGGACTCATAGCTAAACTTTGGGTGGAGTGCAGGAAACCTTATGGAAGAAGAAAGGGATACAAAGACCTGGAGGAGACAGGAACTCCACAAGGAGAACAGATTCAAAAATCCTGGGCCCACGGGTACCTGCAGGGACTGATAACTCCAACCAAGGGCCTTGCATGGAAAGGACCTAGTACCCCTGTTCAGAGGAAGCCCATAGGCTGCTCTTTCTTCAAGTGGGTTTTCTAGTAAGGGGTACTGGGACTGTCTCTGACATGAACTTGGTGGCTGCCTCTTTGATCACCGTCCTCTGTGGGGTGCAGCCTTGACAAGCCACAGAGGAATATAATGCAGCCAGCCTTATTGAAACCTGATAGACTAGGGTCTGATAGAAGTGGAGGAGGTCCTCCCCTTTAGGGAAACTAGGAAAAGGGGAGAAGAGAGAGGGTGGGTAGAACCTGGAGGAGACAAGAGAGGGGGCTGCATGGGAGATACAAAGTGAATAAATTGTAATAAATAAGTAAATAGATAAATATATAAATAAATATTAAAAGAAATTGTGGTATATTTACAAAATGTAATACTACTCAGCTATTAACAACAAAGATGTCATGAAATTTGCAAGCACATGATGGAACTAGAAAATTATTATCCTTAGTGAGTTGACCCACACCCAGAAAGACATGCATCATATGTTCATCATAAGATCCATTATAAGTGAATCTTAGCCATAAAGTACAGGATAACTATTCTACACTCCACAGACCCAAAGAAGGTAAATTACAAGGAGGATCCAAGGGAGGATGCTTGAATCTCACTCAGAAGGGGAAATAAAATAGACATCTGAAGCAGATGGATAGAGTAAATTGGGTGGGAGAGGAATTAGGGAGGGGAGTGAGAGTGGGGGAGTGCTGGGAGAGAAAAAGAAAATCAGTGTGGGGTGGGGAGCATCTCTGGAAAGAGAGGCGGCTTCTGGGATCTGTGGATGTGACCTTAGCTAAGACTCATAGCAAAAGGAGACAGGAAACCTGAAGCAGAAAACCCTGTATCCTAATGGGACTTCCAACAGAGTTAGGAGGACACCAACCCACTTTCAAAACCTTCGACCCAAAATTTGTCCTGCCTGCAAGAAGTGTAAGTGTTGAAGAAAATATTTTAGCAAGCTAATGACATAACAGCATGGTTTGGTGCTTTATATTTGATCATGAGTGCTTTATATTTGATTGTTATTATTTTGCTCCCTCAGATCTGGTTGCTGCTCAGACAAGCACATTCTCACATAAGCCTGTCCTTGTACCTTGCTCTACCTAATTTAAAGTTGATTGTTTAATATTTTTAAATGCCCTTGTTGTACTTTGTTCTCCCTAATTTAAGGTTTATGGTTAAAGGAGGAGTTACACCTTGGCAGGGCAGAATGAGGGGCAGAGATAAGGTTCTCTGGCTTTGCAGAGATAAGGTTCTCTGGCTTTGCAGACAGAAGAATCCCGGGAAGAAGACATGTAGGTGGGAAGGAAAGAAGCAAAGCCTCCATAGGTGAAGAGAAGCACATGGCCGGATCAGCATGGTGAAGGGAAGCAACCCAGGTGAGAAAAATAAGTAAGTATTTATGGAATGATAAATGGGAAGTATCCCAGATAGAAATTATTAGAGTAATTAGTATGTGATGGGGGATAGGAAGTAAAGTAGTTTAGACGGTTAATACCTGCTCATCACCAGGTAAAATAGGCTTATCTAAAATCTATCTGGTGTCTCTATCTATTACTGATTATGTTCATGGGTTAAATAATACCACTGTAATAATTATAGGCCCTCTCAGATATCCTTCTTCCAAACTCTTCCAAGCCCGCAACTCTCAAATTCAGACTTTTTCTTTATATACATATATATGTACATATGTGTGTAGAAATGTATGAATACAATTTCCTTTAAAAAAAAAAAGTTCATTTACCACTATAAAGTTGGCTATCTTGAGAACAACTCATTATTCTCCAAAACAGCACCTTCAGGTGAAGCTCAGGAAATATTGAAAGAAGAAGCTGAAAGCTAAAAGAGCCAGAAGCCAAGATAAGGCAAGACTGAGAAAGCTCTTCCATAAGATCTTAAAAATACGGTCACCTAAAGCATAACAACACCAACAGTTGATACGCCAGTGTAGTAGACAAAGGAAATCTCACAAGACCTCACCCCTATCTGAAGAGCTACAGGCAGTCACTGTCTGCTGAGAAGGGAAGATACAGGTGTCTGCTGGGATGAGCTCTCTGATGGGCTCTCCATTCCCAAGTCAGCTCTAAACGCATATACACATATATAAGCAACAGTAAATGAACTCAGTAATGTGTGTGTGTGTGTGTGTGTGAGAGAGAGAGAGAGAGAGAGAGAGAGAGAGAGAGAGAGAGAGAGAATAATTAAAGAAGGGGTCATGAATTTGAAAGAGACCTGGGTAGACAGAGTAGGAGCTGGAGGGAGAGAGGAAGGGATGAAAATTATGTAATACCATATTCAGTTATGAGATGCTAGAAATAACCAAAAAGTTATATGAAAAAAAATAAGCCCTTACTAGGCTGTTTTGTTTTTAATTGCTTATTGACGGTAGAAGATGCTAGGGTGATGACACACATGAGTGTGTATAGAACACACAACAAAATGGAACAATACAAATGTCAGTGAAAATATATCTTAATTCATACACTATGAATTACACACATATCAGAAGTTGGGCTTCACTAAAATCAAATCAAATAAATTAATTACAGGAGGCATAAAACATTATCACATGGTAGAAAATATCTCAACAAGCACTTTCCTCATGTTTAAATTTAATGAATTAATGGGAAAGATTGTGAGTAAAGAATTGTAAAACTCTTACAAACCTCATCTGAGGCCAAAATTAATAAGGACGTCAAAGTGAGGAAGACAACTCACAACACCTATTATGTTAGCTTGGCCAGAAAAAAAAAATTATCTTTGAGCTCTTTGAGCTAGGTAATGTCTGTAAATAGATGGTCCATGGGGTACAACAACATACTGCAGAGCATGCAAAATAGGGCACAGTGGGGGCAAAGGCAGAGGCTGGGAGAAAGTTGACAGCATGCAGGACACAAAACCAAGGGAGAGGGGAATGTAGGAAAGACTTCAGAATGGCCAAGGACATACAGCAGCAAACCTGGTAGGCTGTGCTAAAAAAGATGCATCTATTCCTTCAACAGATTTTTTTTTTTTTCTTCTTGAGATGTTTTGTAAAAAGGTACCTCTAAGACTCATAACCAAACCTTCGGCAGTCTGGATATAACATATGAGAGAATAGTAAATAAACAAATAAAAGAAGGAGACAAAGAGGGAGAGAGGGGGTAGAGAGACCAAATGTGCTTACGTAGAAGCTTTGCTCAGCTTCCTTTGAGGAAGCCAGTAATGGAGATAACAGAGATTATTACTGGGCTCAAAGCATAGACAAGAAACCAGGGGGAAACCCAAGTAGGTACCTATTAGTAAATGTGCTTCATGTGTGAGAGGAAGTAGGGAGCATATGGTTCCACTGTTCCTCCAGAGCCTTAAACATCTTAAGCTCCATCACCACTTAAATCCAGGAGGTATGGTAAAAGTAATAAAGTATTTTCTAATTTTCAAAAAAACTGAGTGTCATAGTGTAAACTTAAAACACAACTGGATAGTTTTTCTATATACCTAGATACTGGCATCTCAATATTTCAGAATATTTGTTGTTCCTTTTAGTTTGTTTAATTATCATCTGCGCATTAGAAATAGAAACAGCCTTACCAGGCCACAGAGGAAGACAGTGCAACCAGTCCTGAGGAGACCTTATAGGTTAGGGTCAGAGGGAAGGGAAGGAGGACCTCCCCTATCAGTGGACTTGGGGAGGGGCATGGGAGGAGATGAGGGAGGGAGGATAGGACTGGGAAGGGTTAAGGGAGGGGGCTACAGCTGGGATACAGAGTGAATAACCTGTAATTAATAAAAGTAAATGCATTTTTAAAAAATGAAAATTTTCTTGTGATTTCCACAGCAACCACTAGAGGGAAAACTTTTACTGAAGAAAGTAATTTTAAAATAGGTTCACTTGTTTCATAAGCCTTAAAAATCTCAAAAACACACTGCTGCACTCATCCACTAAACGGCAAGGTGTTCTCAGGGTAGGAGAGCTTTCCCCCATTACCTGTTTCATGCCTGTCAGTAGTGAGCAATCTGAACTGTATCTGGCAAAGGGATTCATTTCCAGAGAGAAACCCAGGCCCTGCCATCATGTAATCATATGCCAATATAGAGTATCTGCAGTGAACCATTTCTAGTGATATTAAAGTAGGTAACTGCCAGACTAATTCATTAAGTGGAAAAAAACTTAGCAGTGACCTCTTTTAAGGGTCACATACTACTGGAAAGTTAAACTGTAATTACTAAAACAGAAGTGCTACCTTACTGGCTATTCCCCTGTCTCTTCAGGTGAACACCAACGTGGACAACAGAGCTGCCTGGAACAATGAATGCATCTACAGAATAGTCAATACCTTCTTTTGGGGGGCACACATGGGAATTCTTATTAGACACCATGCAATATTCATGAACAACTTGGGTGAGGTTTTGCTCCTGTTGCTTTGAACTGTTAAGACAGGTCAGTGACTTCTCCCCACACAAGCAGACATCACACTCCATCCACAGCACTTCAATTTAGACCTGATTAGGAGGACTGAGCAGCACCCGGAGTGGCCCCTCTAACATCAGCTGCCCTTTATATCGAAGGCTTTCTGGTTCCACCTAGGGATTGGCCAATTCACAGGGCATTTCACAGTCCCTATGCCTCATTAAGGGTATTTCACCACACAATATGCTGCCAAAGAACTTACTCCAACTCAAAGCAAGGCCTTAGTGTGGAACAGAGCAAGCACTATCTGAATAAAAAAGTATTCAAAGAATACTACCCCCCACTCATTCCCCATTTGGTGGATCCGAGTTTGGTTGAATTAAGTCTGTAGCTAGAATCTCCTGACCAAACTGCATGCTACTTCTGCGCAGTAATGTTGGTATGATCTGTGCCCAACCGGGAGGAGTTTGAGTAACTAGAAGTTTGAAATTCTTGGTTAAACTGAAAGCTTTTTTGGGCACCAGAAACCTTAACAAGTAATCACATTAAGCCATGGTTTTACCCCACCCACACACCTGCACACACGCATAAATGCTGTTTGAGGTTATGATTTAAGAAGTGAACTGAGACATGTGAAGAGGTTTGTTTAATGGCATACTATATGGGAATGCTGAAGACCTGCAGCAGATGTAAATTCCAAGTCTTGTTATAATTTTTTAAGATTGTGAAATTATCAAAATGCATACAGTTTTAATACACTGTCTGGGTGAATAAGGCTGTCCATTGCACCATTTCTCTCTTTGGGTTCTCAGGCATAGTTCAACAGTATCAGAACTCTATAACATTAACATTGAAAGGGGAACAGGGACTATTTCTGACATGAACTCAATGACTGGCTCTTTGACACCCCCCCCCCGGGGGGAGGAGCAGCCTTGCTAGACCACAGAGGAGGACATTGCAGCCAGTTCTGAAGATACCTGATAAACTAGGGTCAGATGGAAGGGGAGGAGGACCTCCCCTATCAGTGGACTTGGAAAGGGGCAGGGAGGAGATGAGGGAGGGAGGGTGGGATTGGGAGAGAATGAGGAAGGGGACTACAACTAGGCTACAAAGTAAATAATCTGTGATTAATATAAAAAATAAAACTTATATAAAAAAGTAAACCTATGGGGAAAAAAAATCAAAAACAATGTGTTCAAAATGAGCAACTATGAAAAGCATACCAAGAATCTACATGCACTTTGAAATTATTTCCCAAAACTATTAGCATTTGTGCTAAAATATATATTCTGCAAAGGCTTTTACACTCATTGCCTCATTTGATTTACAAAATGAATGGCTAGGATAGCAGGCTTTATCATACAACAGTAAAAATGAGCATATATAATTCTTATAAAACGTGAATTGTTTAACCAAAGACACCTAAGAGCTTCACTGTTCAGTATTAAAACTGAGGTGTGCATATTTTTATCAAGGGTACTGAATTTTCTATTTAACAACTTTTTATTTTCTCTTTTTTTGTTCGCAGGTTTTTATATCTGTTTAGAAAAAGATGAAAACCATTGACTGGTTTTTTCATCATGTTGTAGATTTTTGTCAAAATCGTTGGTACTTAATATACATCTGGATAACTGCTAAGTTTGTGAACACATTACCATATAAAATGGAAGGATGGAGGTCTGTTCTTTCTCAGCAACACGGTGGCTCCAGAGAAGACACTTGTGATGGGGTCACTCCTGACTTCCCAACTGCGTCCCATTTCAGAGTTAGTAACTGTAAGGGTGCCTGAAGTAATTCCTTGTCCTATGAAAAATGGTCATTCTTTGTGATTCCTCTCAAATATCATGAGATCTTCATGCTTTGGACTAAATGTTTATGCACTTCATCTCTCATATGTTGTAAATGTACTTCCCATCATGATGATAAAAGGTGCTGGGGCTTTGGGATGTGCATAATTAAACCAAGAATGTGATACATGCCCAGGAATGGGACAGGTTACCTCATGTGAAAAAGACACCGCTAAGATGATGTTTTGTTGTGTCTGCCATGTTGGTTGCAATGAGAAGACAGCCATCTGGATCAGGGGCATTACCAAGAGCCAGCTTAGCCCACAGAACTCTTGAGAATTAGGTGTCTGCTGTTTAAGCCACCCAGGCTGTAGTTGAATTAAGCTATAAATACTTTCAGGTGCTAATTTCCTCAGCTTGATGAGTCATTTTTCTTGTTTTGTCAGCAAAGCTGCATTTGGTGACACAAGGCTAGGAATGTGGATCCGGGAATCTCTTCACCACAACTATACCTCTTTCTATACAACTAAAGAATCATGGAGCAGGAGCTAAAATGGGAAACTAAGTCAAAATTCCACATGACCCTAACATATATTATAAAAGATAACACTCAAGAAAAGCAGTGAATGGATAATATTACAAAGACCTTTTCTTTCCTTTTTTACTTTTCTGTATTTTCTGTTGCTTATAATAAGGAAATGAGGAGTTTTTTTTTTTTTAACAAGAAAAATGACAGTATTTTTAAAAATAAGAGTAATATCTCACCTTAAAATGACATTTAAGTATGCTTGGCAAACATTTTGTATAAACATAGTTGTTTATCTTCAAGTTGAAAAATGAATTCATTAAGAACTATTAAACTGAGTGGTACCTAGCACTCACTGTCTCTTCTTATCAAGACCTGAGCTCAGAAAAAGATTCCTTGGAACCAATAAAAAAAAAAAAATGAAATGAAGGCACATCTGCTTGCTGATTCTCCTCGAATCCATCATCAATTTGATTTTAAGTGCAGGTGGAAGATGATCTTAAGCTGGCAGTCCTCTACAGTATCATTCTCTGCATTCAGTGCATTCCTGGAAGAGGAAACACCGTGTTTTAAAATGCTATGGTTCCCTACAATAAGATAGCTGGGTGAAATAAAAACTAGAAGAGTTTTGTGGGTATGTGATAAGACACATTTATCTTCATGAAATAAAATTCTTAGTATTAAAACAATACATAAGCACCAAAATGTCAAATTATTTAGTTAAAAAAAGCAAAAAAAAAAAAGAAAGTAAAATATGACTGAGAAAATCTTAGAGCATATAAAAGTTTATTATTAAGAAAAGCAATTCAAAAAATAAGAAAAGCAATTCATTTTCTAATAAAAACTATGGTGGGAGATTTAATATATTGTGACAAATGTATTAGCATATTTGCTTCCTAAAATATTTTAGTATTTTATAACTACATATACCTACTTATACTATAAGAAAAATAAAATCATATTTGTCAAAGGGCTAGACATTCCAATGAGTATAAAATTGTTTTTAAATATTTACATTCATTTTAGTTAGCTTATAAAAGCTAAAATAAATAACAAGTGCCCTTGACACTTAAGACAAAAAATTACAAGCATGTAACAATATATCCTATAAAAGAATTATTTTTGCAATATTAAAATGAACATATAATACTTTATTATTTTTTGTGTTTTTTAGCAGAAGGAACAAAGTATTAGCAATTATTGTTCTCTGAATACAGAACTAAAAACAAAGATTGACCATTACAAATACGTACTGATGTCCATAATGTCTGTACCATGAGTTCTTAATCAGAAAGTAAAAGTGAAACAGGCAGGGTTGGAAGAGAAATGACCCTTTACTGGATTGCATATTCACTCTTCTAATTTTAAACTAACTTCCTGAAACACCAACGTCCTTAGCTGAAAAGGGGTAGGTACCACCTACATAGTTTGAATGGTTATTGAAATGATGAATGGTAATGTATTGAAAACACCTACAATATACATGGAGGATCAATATAAACTGATCACCAATATTTATGAATTACAGCTATTTTCTGAAGAAGAAGAAAAAAAAGCACCCAGTTTCCAAGAAGAAGAAGAAGAAGAAGAAGAAGAAGAAGAAGAAGAAGAAGAAGAAGAAGAAGAAGACATTTATATAAATCAAGGTTTATCTGAGCCAAATTAGTAAAATGCTTCTTACATATACGAGTTAAGTGATTGACACTAAAATATCATGAAAGCAGATCTTTAAGTTAAACAGAATATAATCCTTAAGAAGCTATGAAAAGAATTATTTCTGCATATTTAGTAAACAAGTTAGATGACAGAAACGCAAGCATAAGCCTTCTGTGAGTATAATGGATCACCAGAGAAAATTTTAGCGTATGGCAATGGATGGAAAATGGATGTTCCCTAAGGAACTGAGTAGAAGAGACATTCAATTATCCCCCTAGCGATTCACTGATACAAGGAGCTGAGGCTACACAGGAGCCTCTGCTTTTTCATGAATTTGAGGTGAACCGGGACTATACAGTAAGTTTAAATCTAGCTTGGGCTAATAAAGAGAAGAAAAGGGGATAAATAACACTAAGTCTATTTGAAAAGGCCATAAAAAATTTATATTCACCTAAAATTACATACAATGCATAGAAGTCTATATGTACAAATATGTGCAAAGTTTAGTTGAAACTATGCCACTTGGAGTGATGTTTCCCCCAAGAGCCATAGACTGCCTTACAAAAACTACACTATTAGGCCAGAGAAATTTTTTTTTTCAAATTGTTGGTAGGGGAGTCCAAGAGACTCACAAGCAATACTGGTCATTTTTCTTCCTTGGTTGCCTCCCAGAAGTTGAATGTAAGCCACTTTTGCTGAAGACAGCATGCACATTGGACACAGGACCTGGAAGAATCTAGCTGGATCTCACCTAAAAGTCAGAGAGTGCCCTTGGTGAGGACTAGCTTCAACAGTGCTGGAGGGCATTAGGCAAGCTACCAAGGAGCGAAGCAATCAGTATTCCAAACTAGCTGTAATGCATGTTAACTGCAACAATGCCCAGAACTGGAAGGTAACGCTAATGCTGCAATGGCACTGTGTCTTGGTGGTAACCAACAGCTATGTAATGTGACTTAAGGGCCTCTCAACAGGAGGGAAATCATGCCTGGTACTGGAAATATAGCCAACCATTTGTGGCTGGTGAGGTTACATATCTTAGAGGAAAACCTAATACTCCTGCTTTACAGAACTGTCATAACCTAGTTGCATTATAAATATTTATCTTTCTTTTCTTTACTGAAAACAGTTTTTTCCTTCATATATTTTTTTACTGAAGCAAATATTTTTATTTATTATATTATTTATTACAATTTATTCATTTTGTATCCCAGCTGTCGAGCCCTCCCTCATCTCTTCCCAGTCCCACCTTCCCTCTGCCTTCTCCTCCAGCCCCCTCCCTTAGTCCACTGATAGGAGAGGTCCTCTTCCCCTTCTTTCTGACCCTAACCTATCAGGTCTCATCAGGACTGACCACATTGTCTTCCTCTGTGGCCTGGCAAGGGGGAGGTAACCAGAGAACTGGCCACTGAGTTCATGTCAGTGACAGCCCCTGATCCCCTTACGAGGGACCCACTTGGAAACTGAGCAGCCTACTGGCTTCATCTGAGCAGATAATAGATGTTGAATACAGCTTCACCTCCTTCTACAGCTCCCAATTCTTACCAATTAGATCCATACCTGTTCTATTTCTCATTAGAAAACAAGCCTCTAAGGAATAATAAGAAAATAATATACAATAAGTTAAATATAAATAAACACATTTGAATAAGGCAAAACAAACAAACAAAAAGAAAGGTGTCAAAGAAAAGCCAAAAAATAAACAAACAAACAAACAGATACAGATGCAGAGATCCACTCACTGACACTCTCAGGAATCCCATAAAAACACAAAACTGGAAGCCATAATTATATGCAAAGGACCTGTACAGTAAATAATAAAACAAAGTAATACAAAATTTTAAAAATATATTTATTTTATTTTTTAAATTTAATTTTATTTTTATATCTATTTTTACAATTTATTCACTTTGTATTCCCACTGAAGCCCCCTCCCTCTCCTCCCACTTTCACCCACCCTCTGCAGTCCCCTTTCCCTAGTCCCCTGATAGGGGAGGACCTCCTCACGTTCTATCTGACCCTCCCTTACCAGGTCTCATCAACGCTGGCTGCATCTTCTTTCTCTGTGGCCTGGCAAGACTGCACCCCCTAGCGGGAGGTGATCAAAGAGCCAACCACTGAGTTCATGTCAGAGGCAACCCTGTATCCCTTACTAAGGTACCCACTTAGAAACTGAGGAGCCAATGGCCTTCCTTTGAACAGGGGGTCTAGGTCCACTCCATGCATGGTCCTTGGTTGGAGTTATCGGTCCCTGTGGGCCCAAGTATTTTGCCTCTGTTCTCCTTGTAGAGTTCCTGACCCCCAGGTCTTTCTATCTCCCTCTTCCTCTATAAGGATTCTGGCACTCTGGCCAAAATTTTGCTGTGAGTCTCAGTATTTTCTTAGATACCCTTCTGGCTAGAGGTCCCCTGTGGAAGGCTCCTGTCCTGTACCTTGTCTTCTCCTACTTCCGATGACTACCTGTTTTCCCTTCTGAATGAGGATTAAGCATCTTCCCTATAGTTCTCCTTGTTGTTTAGCTTTTTTAGGACTATAGATTTTAGTATGTTTATCCTATATTATATGGCTAATATCCACTTATAAGTGAGTATATACCATGTGTATCTTTCTGCTTCTGGGGTACCTCACTCAAGATGATCTTTTCTAGTTCCCATCATGTGCATGCAAATTTCTTTATACAAAATACATTTAAAAAAGAAATCCCAACACAATATTATCTCTCATCATGTAGCTTAGCAACATATAGCTCTTACCTTTTATCAAAGAAACTTCTCCTTGTAGCAGATGGGGACCATTACAGAAAACCACAAGTGGTTTAAAATGTAGAGAACAACTTATCTCAGAATAACTCACCACCAAATGATACAGCTTCATCACAACCCAGCGAACAACGTCCAGGAAACATCCTGAAAGAAGGGGCAGAAAGACTAGAAAAAGCAGAGGAACTAAAGTCTGTGTTGAGATTTGTGTCTCCTAAAAAAATAACACAGGAGCTTCTCACATACCATAACAATATGGCTGCCTAAACAAGACCTGAAAAATACACCATATAGCCATGCTAACATGTAAAGAGAAATTTCATGCATCCCAACCATAGACAAAGAATTAAGCAATTATGAAATGCTCAGAGCAAGATTGGGAGAAATGTTCCTCCCTAGGGATGAGCCTCCTATTATCCAGTACCAAGCAGTCAGTCCTGAAGACATACACATACAAGCAATACTAATGAGACTTAACAGTTTTATTTTTATATTTATGAATATGTGATTATGTGTGTATATCTAACAATAATAATTAAAGAAAAAGAGGACATGAGTTTGAGAGGGAGTGAGAGGTGCCATGAGAGTGGATGTAGGGAGGAGAAGAAAGGGAGAAATCAAATTTTAATTAAAGTAAGTTACAAATAAAAAAGAATGCATAAACAGGGAATAGAGAGATGGCTCAGCAGTCAAAAGCACTAGCTGTTCTCACACAGGGCCTGTGCTCAGTTCCCAACCACAACGTGGTGGGGCATAGTTGTCTAAAACTCCAGTGCCCTCCCAGGACTTTTGTGGGTACAAGGCACACAGTGGGGTATAGACATACAGGCAAGCAAAACATGCATATACACAAAATAAATGTTTTTAATTGATAATAAATAAAATAAGCATAAATATAGATATATAAATACAAATGACTCACAATATTGTTCACTATTAAGCCCAGTCCTGCTATTGCATGACTGGAAAGATGGCTCAGAGGTTAAGGGCACTTGTCATAAGAGAGGACACGGATTCAGTTCTCATCACCCACACAGCAGCTCACAGCCATCTGTAATCCCAGGCCCAGGGTATCAAACGTATAATGGTCAAAGGGTAAATAAATCATGTCATGTAACAGGAATACTCTGCTTTCCTCTTGAGAATAGAGCATGGTTATTAAATATCTATAATCTTAAATTATATGAAATAAAATGACTATCGAAAGGAAACAACTTTCTTCTACACTAAAACAGCCCCAGGATTGTAGTTTTGCAGTGACAAACCTATAGACATACCCTGTTGGGATTCATGGCAACTTCCCACAGAGAAACATTCTCAAGAAGCAGTAATCTGTGTAATAGATGAAAATAGCTCAGGAAAAAGCATTTCCAGAAACCTAAATCATATCTATTTTAAGATATGTAGCATGAAAAGTTAGGAAGTATAAAGTCAATTGTCTGCAAAGCCATTTATGGCAGATATGTCCCTCAACTCTCATTAAGCTTAGCTGATATCATATCATTGCTTTTTTAATATGATGCACTGCGTAGCTCTGAGGACAATGGTATATATATTGTTGTATATTCAGATTACCATGGCTACTGTTAAAATACAGGATGCTGTATTTTAGGATGCTGTATATTAGGATGCTAACCCAGTTGTCTTTCAGACATCTTTTAACAGTCATCATAAACACTGGCAACCTAGAGTTTTAGATGAGATAAATTTTCCCGGTAAAGTTTCTTTAGATAATTCTTCTCTCACTCAGATGCACATGACTCTTCATAAAGAAGGATGTCTAGGACTACCCTAATTAAACAAACAACAGTCACATGGAGTTGTTTAAATTTGAGACAATTAATGCAGTTTCTTGGTTCCACTGTCTACCTTTGAAGGCTCAGGACCTACTTGAGGCCCAGGCTCTGATATCTGACAGAATAAATATAGCGTAATTTTAGCAGTTCATAGACTTCTACAGACAGAACTGTTCTAATGGTTATACATGTTGTGCATGAAGCTGTATCATCTCACTGCAAACCATATCTCAAATATTCCATAGCTGCAAAACCTTAAGCCATTCTCTTCATCTTTTCTGTCACAAGTTCTTTGCTTGCAAAGTAAGGGTATTGGAACAAAACCCAAATGCAATTAAAATGTATAAGGCGTACATAGACTAATGACTAGCAATCATTAAACCCATAGTAAGTGTGACTGACTACTGATTTTACTAGAAGAGTAAATGAAAGTCCTAGAAAAACATAAAGATTATCAACTCTGAGAGGATAAGTTGAGTCAACCTTAGAAAGTGTTAGGGACATCATTTGTTTTCACCTCTCAATAGTCTCTTCTGAGCCCATTGTCATCCCATAAAATAGTTCTAAAAACCAAATCAAACTTTTGTAGTCCAGCCATCTTCCTATCAGTTACTTAGAGAGTTTTGTATCCCTCTATTTCTTTAAGACTTAAAAATTATTTGAACTTAAGTTGTTTTTTTGCTTTACTAGGAAAAGAGCAACACATTCCTGGCTTTCAGACAGCAAATAGCAAAATCTTGTAGTATCTAAGAAAAGAGAGATAAGGACTGAAGTCAACTAGGGGGAGTGCTGAAAAAAATGTTTTAGAAACTAAGAGGGCCTAGAGTGTTTGAGTGAAGAGAGCACAAGACATTGAACACTAAATACATTCATCACCCTTCATTTGAGAATCTGAGATGAATTCCACAACCAAAACATCCAAGAGGTAAAGATAAATCACCCTTTGTTCCAAAAGACAATGCCCAGAAGTTAAATGAATATCTTGAATTTTAGTATGACTATACAAAGCCTACATTTGACATCTGTACCTTTCAGACAAAAGCTGGAAATGACCCTTCCACTTATACCAATCTTCCTGGGGGCCATAGGAGAAAGGACAATACATTTAGCTCATTTCAATAATTAGCTGATTTTATTGGCTTATTCCCTTTGCTTTTTCTCAAACCTCTCCATGAAAATAAAGAACATATTTCAAACATTACAAATGATAGCCTTATGGAACCAAGAGACTGACCTTCAAACCCCAATTGCACAACTTACTAGCTCTTAACTTGAAATAAAAGGGGTAACAATAAAAATAGTAAAATCTTGGGACTTAAGAAGTAAAAACCATATCTTAATACGTATACTCAAATGAAAAGTTAGCTGTGATGTAATTTAGTCAACATAAAGGATATATAAAATCTTCTCATCCATATTTTATTTTGAAATTTTCAATTTAAAAGAAAAACTGTATTAGACTTATAACCTACCTCTGGTTTGCATCATTTTTTAAGCATCTGGTCCTGCTTTTAACCAGTAATAAGGAAGCACTTTGTACCAAGCCATTATTAAGATGTGGAATGTTAAACCCTGGAACTTGGTAACAATAACAACAACAAAAATGCTTCATAAAAGAGAAGAGCCTCTTTCCATTAGTATGAAGAGCAACCATTCCTAGAACTCTACTCTTTAATATGAGGCTTCCTGGGAGGTTAGATGGACCCACACAGTATGCCATATAGCAGAAGGAACTTTAGGATACTGGCCTGCAATTTTAAAAACTTCTAGGTTTTGGACAAATATTTGAGAAATTTATTTCTGATATACCAGGAAGACACATGTCCTTGCTTATATTTGTCTTGTGGGAAATGGGCCTTTATTTTCTGTTTAGGTTTTATGAAAATCATTTATAATCTGATAAAAATAAATACAGAACTTCATATATATTCTGATTAAGAATTTTCATCCAATTTTACCTTATTGTTCTGATTTTTCTTTAGCTCAAACTTCTGTCAAGAACCTTAGCTTTGTATATATCTGTTCATATTTTGAGGTTTATATATACATATGTTACTAAACTTTTATCTTAAGTTAAATTAATATTAATCTGCCATAATTATGCTCTGCCAAATTCTATTTGTTGATCACATACAAATATTTAATTACTTAGGTACAAACTTAATGAAGTAGTGTGGCAACTGGAGTTTATTCAGAGGCTCTCAGTTAGTTATACACTGCTGACAGGTACAAAAGGAACTACAAAAGGAATCCTCTGTTCTATTTTAAGTTTTCAGTGCTCATTTCAACTAAATACCAAGTTCTTAAAACAGGTTAAGTAATTTTAATCCAAACTATATTCCAAGAACATAAAATATATATTTATTGGAAAGAGAGAAAATGAGGACCATTTCACAGAAGGAACAATGTTATTCTACTTGTTATTCTCTAACATGAACACCAAAATGAAATAAATCATATATTCTATTGTATGTGTTACCAGGATTTAGTTCACAATACTTTTAGTAAAGAGAATATACAGAAATTACAATGCCAACTACTCCATTATAGCTCTTAGTAAAAAAGAAAAGAAAAGATTATTAAAATTACAGATAAGCCTTAAGGTAGCTCGAATTCACTCATTATTAAGGTGAAAACAGCAGAAATCAAAATGTATTTAACAAATCTGCCCTATGAAACATCATAGCTCAGTCATTTGCAGAACTTGACATGGCAGCTGTCTATCCAGTCACTGCGGTTCTTTTTAGGAAAAATCAAAGTTCAAAGTATGGTTCCACCAAATGCACTATTGTCATCCCATCACAAATGTAAAAAAAAAAAATTATAGGCTATGCAACTGTATTTTAGGAATGACTGTATATTTACAATTAATCACCTATCATAAAAGAAAGAGAAGGGGGAACTATTCTCTGGAAGAAAAGCTTGAACAATAACTAGCTGATACAGAACATGTTGTCTACTGAAATTTCTGGAATTGAGAGCTTAGGCAAAGGAATCTGGGCAAATAAGATACAGTGCATGACAGGTATTTTACCAATAACTCAAATGAGATTTTTCATTGTGATCAGTTTTGTTACAGCCAATATCCCTCACTTACCCTACGTATTGATCAAGAATCTTTTACTTTATATTAAGCTTTGTGCTAAGGAATATATGATAGGAACACTTGGTCTGAAGGAAATTCACATCCAGATTTCCAGTTTCATCTGTGCACTACACTTTCTGTAAAAATGTTTACATGTTCAGAACAAATATTGATTGTGTCACCATAACCAAACTAAAGACCACTTGAAAATACAAAAGGAAAGAAAAACTTTTAAAACAAAGCACAGAAAGTATGATTCAGAAGGAACATGAAGGCTAAGCAACAGATTATGCATACTGAATCATGAAGTAGATGACATCTCAGGGCCCATGGTCAATCTGATAAGTTAATTTTCATCATTTACTTTGCATTAAACAGCCTGGCCAGGTCCAAGTATTTGTTGAACACATTAGGGTTCACAGAAATTGTTCCCTGTGAAAGGGAAAAAAACAGACACTTTTACAGATTTTCAAGACTCAAAACCTGTAAGAGTCATAGAAAATAAATATACATATATGTTTTGTGTATAATATAAAAAATCAGAAGAAAAATAGTGAATGCAAGGTACACCACAGACCCAGAACCCAAAGGTTTTTTTTTGTTTGTTTGTTTGTTTGTTTGTTTTTGGAGAGGGGCTCTAAAAGAAAAGAAAGTATATTATTTCACATGTAATAGAATGTGCTTGGAGACAAAACAAATCTGGAGGCAAATACAGCTTAAAGGAAGTTGTTTTTATAACAAAGGTTTAAGACGAAAGTATGAATTATGGCTATATATGGAGATGGAGAATGACGAAATTTGCAAGTTAAGGCAATTAAATTGTATAACCTTTAAAATTAAAATGATAGGCATTATTATTTTGGAAGATGAATGGCTACAGGCTATATTATTGGTTCAAAGAGGTAAAGTGCTGAAGAGTACAGACAAATTCCATTTTTATGGGAAAAGTCAATAATAAAGTGCTATGTGCTTCCTCTAGCAGGTGGAGTCTCAGTGAGATGGCAGGTAACACAGCTCCTCTTGTATCTGATGCCTAAAGAAAAAGACGTGAGCAAATGCAACTGCACTAATTTCTCCCTTTGCTGATTCCCAGGAATGGTGATATACATATTTAAACTATATTATTTGTTATATCTTAAAGAATAGGAAAATAATAAATATAAAACTATGAAAATAGCTCTCTAGTAATCTAGTAACTTCCAGATGCAAACTCTGTATCTTGGATAAGGACAAATAAAACACATGACACATCTCTGAATGTGCCAGTAACCCAGAATCTCCATGCTGGAGCAGTCAGTCCTGTAGAATACCCAACCACCTTGCATACGCTGCCATGGGAACTGTCACCGAAGTCTGTGGGCAATCTTCTCTACAACACCACATCAGTATGTACAAAGTTTGAGCAAATGCTCCAAAGGTGTCTGGAAGGCCAATAAGTTAGATGACCAGTGTGTAAAATAGTAGAATAGAGTTCAACAGGTCTATTACATAAGTATATATTTGAAGTAGGTGATGTATAGCATTTGCTTAGCATGTGCAAGCCTTGCATTTAGTCCCTAATGTTGTAAAATAAAGGAAGAACAAACACCATAAATATTACAAAATAGGTCTAAAAATTATTAAGGTGAGATGAAGTTTTTATAAAGTTTCTAAAGTACAGAGTGAATCAAAAGAATAGTTTGAAGGATGAAGAGATAGCTGAGTGGTTAAGAGTGTGTACTGCTCACACACTCTTTGGTTCCCACAGCCTACATTGGGTGGTTCACACTTGCTTCTAACTCCAGTTCCAGGAGGTAATATGTCCTTCTATGGCTTCCACAGTATGGCCCTAAACCCAAAACTACACTCTACTCACACACACACACACACACACGATTAAACATTAAAACTAATAATATATTTTATTTATTTGTTTGTTTGTTTATTTGTTATAATTTGTTCACTTTGTTGCCTCTCTGTAGTCTTGCTGAGAACTGATAGGCTAGAGTCAGATAGAAGATGAGGAGATCCTCCCCTATCAGTGGACTAGGGAAAGGGCATAAGGGGATAAAAAGGAGTATGGGTGGGAATAATAATATCTTTTAACAAAACATTTTCAGTAACATGAATATAAAACACCTTTAAACTTTTTTTCTTTTTTGGTTTTCCAAGACAGCGTTTCTCTGTGTAGCCTTGGCTGATCTGGATCTCTCTCTGTAGAGCAGGCTGGCCTCAGACTCAGAGAGATCTGCCTGTCTCTTCCTCCCAAGCTCTGGGATTAAAGGCGTGCGCCACCACCTCCCAGCTAAAATACCTTTACACTTAATCCTGTCCAGGACAACCAAGAATATGTAAGGAACAACATCACTTACGATCATAACTGACTCAAAACAAATTTCTTATGTGAATGTCTTTTCTGCAGTAGCCACCAGACTCTTAAGATCAATATCAAATACAAATTTGATATTGGATAAAAATATAAACAATTAAAATTTTCTATGATGTTGAACAAATAAATAAATTTTCCAGATTTATAAAATAAAGTAGTAGATTAAATGTTTTTGTTAACTCTCTTAAAAACCAAAGCAATTTACCTAAACTGTACTGTCCAACACTTGAAAGCAGCAGTCATAAAAAACAAGCTAACATACATGTCTACACTTACAGTATTAATTCATAATTAATAAGCCATAATTTTGTTTGTCATCAATGTTTTCATATTGTTTGTCATCAATGTTTTCATATTGTTTCAAAGTAAATGGGCACTATGCAGTTTTTAAGTTCTGGTAAGAAAGTTAGTTGGGCCAAAGAAAATCCTTGAATGGCACCGTTTCACCTCAAAATTCTAAATGCTAACCAATAAGGGGGGGGGGGAACAGGAAATATGTTAATTCAGAGGCAAGGTTTTTGTTCTACGATGTAGTACTGTTACAAAAAGTATATTTGAAAGGTATTTTCAAAGCTACTGGCAGTGAAAACCGTAAGGCAATTTTCAAAATCTACTTTTAAATTTCTTTTCAGAATAACAGAATAAGTGGCCCAAAATAAGATATTACTCTCCCTTTTACTTTGACCAGAAAAGTAAACTTCCACAGACCCCTGGGGTTCTCTGGTAATTATGAATATATTAGCAGCCCATTACTCCAAATCCAGATCATGTCTTCAAATGAACTACACAGTATCTGCCAACATCTGTGGGTCCACTCTGCCACAGTGTCAATGTTCCCAAAAGGAGGCAAGGTTTACATTAAAGGGAAATTTGATTTTACATGACAATCGCAGTTACTTCCTGGGGTCCTTACAAAAAGCTGTTCTAATTCCTTGTCAAGAAAGAGAACCGCACTGTATATGTAATAAATAAATAAATCTTAAAATAAAAAAAGAAAGAGAACCAAGATTTCTTGTTCTCATATGGAGACTGGATTCTACATGCCTACAAGTGTGATAAATCACTTGTAGGTAATTAGGGTCTGAACACATAATAAACTTGATTAGAATAACAATTTTTAAAATGAAGGTCTTCTGTGATATGTTGTCAAAAAACCACTTGCTAGTTGTTATGCAGGAGAGATGGAAGAAAATTAAAGCCTTCTATGTTCAAGAAATATGACTAGAATAAAAGCCAGAAGAAATGACTGAATGTTTTTCTATAAGAAATGACAAATGTTTCAGCATATATATATATATATATATGTATATATATGTATATATATATATATACATATTCTGACATCCAGCACATAAATATATATAATTTAAGTGTATATATAAATATATATATATTATATGTATAATACAAAACAGACTACTTTAAGTAAAGAAATGCTGAAAATGAGTTTATATGATGTTAAAAAGAAATTAAAAAGAACTGTAAAGAGTAATGACTTTAAAATGTTTGGCATTAAAGCAACAAACCAAGTAATCCACTTAAAAAATGGGGAACAGCGCTAAAGAGAGAATTCTCTGTAGAGGAATATCGAATGGCAGAGAAGCACTTAAAGAAATGTTCAACCTCATTAGCCATTAGGGAAATGCAAATCAAAACAACCCTGAGAGTTCACCTTACACCCATCAGAATGGCCAAGATGAAAACCTCAAGGGACAACACATGCTGGAGAGGTTGTGGAGAAAGGGGAACCCTTCTCCACTGCTGGTGGGAATGTAAACTGGTACAACCACTCTGAAAATCAATCTGGCACTTTCTCAGACAACTAGGAATAGCGCTTCCTCAAGATCCAGCCATACCACTCCTAGGCATATACCCAAAAGAGGCTCAAGTACACAAAAAGGACATTTGTTCAACCATGTTTGTAGCAGCTTTATTTGTAATAGCCAGAAGCTGGAAACAACCCAGATGCCCCTCAACTGAAGAATGGATGCAGAAACTGTGGTACATCTATACAATGGAGTATTACTCAGCAATGAAAAATAAGGAAATCAAGAAATTTGCAGGTAAATGGTGGGACCTGGAAAGGATCATCCTGAGTGAGTTGACCCAGAAGCAAAAAGACACTCACGGTATATACTCACTCATATAAACATACAATATAGAATAAACCCACTAAAAGCTGTACATCTAAACAAACTAAGCAAAAGAGAGGACCCTAACTAAAATGTTCAATCCCCATCCTGAAAGGCAAAGAGGATGGACATCAGAAAAAAAAGAAAACAGGAAACAACCTAGGAACCTGCCACAGAGGGCCTCTGAAAGCCTCTGCAGTGCAGACTGTCAAAGCAGATGCTGAGCCTGATGGCCAACTGATGGGCAGAGTGAATGGAATTTTATGTAAGAAGTGGGAAATAGTAAGAGCTGGAGAGGACAGGAACTCCACAAGGAGAGCAACAGAACAAGAAAATTTGAACACAGGGAACTTCCCAGAGACTCATACTCCAACCAAGGACTATTCATGGAGATAACCTACAACCCTGACAATGAAGCCACTTCTGATGAGAACTGATAGACTAAGATCAGAAATAAGGAGAGGCAGACCTCCCCTATCAGTGGACTTGGGGAGGGGCATGCATGCAGAAAGGGGGGGGAGGGTGGGACCAGGAGGGGAGGAGGGAGGAGCTTGTGGGGGGATACAAAATGAATAAAGTGTAATTAATAAAAGTTTAAAAAATGTTTGGCATTCCTGTAATACATTAATTTCATTTGCTTTCAGTTATATGCTGAGTAATCGATTATATGATACTGCTACATTTATTTTATTTCAAGAAGAGCTATGTTGTTTTTCATAATTGGTATACTACTTTGTATTTCTACCAACAGTGTATTAAATTTCTCCTTACTCTACAGCTTTGCCAAGATTTAGATTTTTGCCTTTTTCAATGATGTATTATAACCAGAAAGAGATGATTTCTTAGTTTGTTGTGCAGAAAGTGAATAAGCAATAATGTTATGGTATATAATTCAAGGTAGAAAGAGCAAAGAATTTTGAGACATTTCATTATTAACAAATGATGAAAGTTTGAGACTAAAGGTAATTTCAATATTCAAGGTTAATTAAAGCACATTGTACAGATATACTTAAAGATATATGATGATTATCTTTTTTTAAATATAGTAAATAAGAAACAGGAAATCATACCATTTACTGGAGCTCCCTATATTCATATTATATTGGCAATGTTTTACTCTTCGTAATATAGTTTATTATTCTGGGTCTGATAAGAATTCACAAGACAGACAGCTTCACAATTCACTGTCTGAAATGCTAAAAACTATGCATGCTTGTCATTGAATAAACTGTAATTTGTCCCAAAATTATTTTCTATACTCACAAGTATACACATCCTTACATATTTGTTACATGAATCCAACTCAGTAACTAGTGAAATCTAGTAAAAATAGCATCATATTATTTTTAAAATCTCAATACCTTAGTTGTCTATAATTATTGGCTGAAGAAATAATCTTCCCCAGAAAAAAAGACCAACTGGTCATCTATTACTAAGTGGTTAGCCCTTTAGTCCTAAAATCATATACAGACAGTAATACCATATGCAGACTGAGCAGGATTCTATCATCTATCTATCTATCTATCTATCTATCTATCTATCTATCTATCTGAAGAAGAAGAAGAAGAGATCTATCTATCTACCTACCTATGAAAAGAAGAGATCAGAGACTATTAATTTGCACAAAGTAAGGATAAGAGGGTACATAAAATGGTTTGGATGGAGTAAATGAAAATAAGAAAATGGTATAATTATATTTTAATTAAAAATTAGAACATTACATCTACAAACTTGATAAAATAGAATAATTCCTTACAATATATAATCTATTAAAAACTCACATATAAGGAAAACTTGATAATCTAAATAGACCTACATAATAGACTGGACATTTATATATTATAAAAACTGATATGTTCAAAATCTAATCATAATATTGTACTATGTCACTTTGGAAAAGAGTTTGCCAGATCCTATATAACTGAACACATTCTTAACAAAAATCTAACAAGTATGTCCTTGGTGTTTATCAACAAGAATTAAAACATTATGTCCACATAAAGACCTGTATATAGCATCATATTTACATTCTTGGAAACTTGAAAGCAACAGAAATGTTCTCTGATAGATAACTGTATTAATCAAATAGTACATTATGCAATGATAGTTTATACAAAAGTAGTAAAAAGAAAGTGAAAGAGGACCTCTAAATGAATAGTTTAAATGAAAATAGCCAATACAGAGAGGCTAGTTACCTTGTGTTCACAACTAGTTCTCACTCTAGAAAACTATCAAAAAACTACAGAGAGCATCAAGTTCTCACATTCCAGCACCCATTATAAAGTCGAGGGGACACAGGGTGTGTTTAAGGTAGGCAACCATGCAATACGTTGCTATGTTGGTAGATAGGCACTTGCACATTTGCCACAGTCTTCAGACTGTTCAGTACAAAGAATGGACCTTGATTGTAGATGTCTCTTCACAATAATGTATAAATATTGGCTCATGAGTGTCTCCAGAATAGAGACTGACGTAAAATGCAAGCAATGCTGGAAATCAGAGTGTGGGGAGGGGGGATCCAAATGGAGCTCTCTACACTTTCTGCTTTTCTGTGAATTAACCTTGAAAATTTTTGTTGAATAAAAATAATGCCTATTATTTATTCAAATGATACAGAGCAATGTACAATGATGTCTGAAGATGAATAATCAGTTAATTTGAAGTAAAAGTTTTAAATTACTTTTGGTTTTAAGCTCAGTTTCTCAGTGGCCTTTAGGTATTATTGTTCTTTAAAACACAGTGACACGAAGATAGCGCCCTATGCCCTTCCTTTGTGTTTCCTTTCTTTATTTTCCCTTTTCATCAAAGAAAAACTTTCCTACTAAAAAGTATTTGGCAAATTCTCTGGAAATAAAAATAAAGTGACCATGTACTTTGTCACCTCATAATAAACATGTTTGTTTTCACAGGAAATCTTTTTTTTTTGTTTTGAGCACTTACGAACACTTACCAGATTTCGGTTTTATCCCAGAAAAGGAAACTGAAGGTCAACTGTTGTACAGGGAGCATATGGACCAATTGGCAGTCAAACACCAACATTTCAGACACGCAGTGGTGAAAAAAATCAGGCATTTATGTCACATGTAGGAAAATACCAGTAAACAATTACAAGAAACAGTGTAAGATAGTTTTTTGTGGCTCTGTGTGTGTATGTATGTTTACTTGCAAATATTTATAAAATACAGGACTGAAAAGAATATAGAGCAAAGGGAGTTAGTTTAGCTCTTTTTTTTTTCATAGAGGTTCTTTCTAAACTTATGCCTCTCTTTAGTCAAATGAGATCTAAAGGGTAATATACAGGGTTTCAAAGTTTAGTGCAATCGCAAGTGAAATAAAGAAAAAGAAGAAAGCCCTATCTTCAAAGCCACGAGAAGAAACATATTGTGTTTAAATAAAGGCAAAAAGGCAAAAAAAAAAAAAAATACAAAAACAAAACAAAACAAAAGCCAGCAACACTCTTGTGCCACTGTTCCCACTGAAATGAAGAAGCTATTGGAAGAAGGAATCTTCTGACTGATGGTCATGTCGCCATGCCCACCAAGTGTTAGCATCACCTAGTACTCACAGCCCCACAGCCCTGTTTTTCTAATTGAAGAACACAGGTGGCAAAGAAGCAAGCCAGTGTGATGTGGGATCCTGCGGGGGACCAGCACTAGACACTCCTCGGAATTCATTAAAACTCAAATACAATACAGCCTCAGTGAGGAATGTAAAGGATACAAATGTACAGGGTCCAGTTCCCAGGAAAGCCTGCTTCTCTGCAGGACCAGCCACTCAAACACTTGTGACATTTTGCTCAGTGAGTCATGTATTCTAATATAGAGCCTGTGTGGATTTTCTATAACCCTGATTTCATCGTGACTTGGATTAAAATTGTTCAGTGCCCAGCTCCCACTGCTGCCTAACTCCCATGAATACTGTCATTCAAGTTCACATTGAGACATGCTTTCTTAGTATTTTCTGTACAAAGCAAAACAACTCCAAACAGTGTCATTTAATGAAGACGACAGTATTCATCACAGACCTATTTTTGAACCATGTTTATTTTCAAAAGCACAAATACAGCAGGTGTCTAACACACATCAACTATTGTATGAATGTATTTTCTTTTTAAAAAGCTTCTTTCTTCTCATTCACGTACAGATGAGAACCAGATATGTTGCTGAGGAACCATGGTCTCTACCTCCTGTTTCTTAATCTACCCTCTTCCTCTCTTTCATATTTTTGTTCAACTTGAGTCTATGTCTCTCACAGGAGAGAATAAGAAGCCAAAGCTGGAGCCAAAACAGCTGACTGAGCCTCCCAGAGAATCAAACAATACTAGGGTAAGGAAAATAAGGAAAAGAAGAAGAGGAGGAGGAATCTGAAGAGAAAACACTTGCCTTAATCTTTCTGGTATATTCTATCTTGTGTTGAATTCTCTGAAACAAAATAGTTAGTCTGCTTCTCTAGAAAAAAAAAAAATGCAAGTAGGATAAAGGTGATAGTGAAAGCAACAAATGAGGTGGATGTACTTAGCCTATTTTGTAGCCTTTGATTTTTATCAACAGAAACCAGTAGGAACAAAAGGAATTTTGTGAATGTAAGCTATGGGCTAGCTTGCCTCTGGGAGGGTGGAAACAGCTATTTCCTTGGCATGACACAGCTTCCACTCTGCTGCAGCATGAGCTAAGTTCGTTGTTCTCTGCTGTCTACTTAACAAGTATTTCCAGTCAGAAGACAGTCATGTGCTGTGCATTTGACCCAACTTCTCCAAAGGTGGTGCTGCTGTTCAGTCTCCCCTTCTCTCCACATTAAGACATTTTGCATACAATTTATCACTCCTCAGTTTATGCAGAGAACCCTAGCTTAGCTCTGCCACTTGCAAAAAGAGCAAAATATTTTCAGATTTTTATCAGATTTAGCTAAGAAGCACTAGAATTTTTGATTTACATTTTCTTTTGCTGTAAATGTATTTAGGATGATATTCTAGGATTTAAAATAAAATGATATTATAGAATATCTTCATGAAAATAATTATTTGTATATATTTTGCTCAGAAGTTACATTTTTTGCTTGAAATAAATGCACTATTGGCCAATAAATTCATGCTGTTAGTTATGTCAAATAAGCTCCATAAAACAACCAAAACAGAGTGTTTTAAAATTAATACTATGAACTCAGTGGTCGGCTCTTTGATCACCTCCCCCTCTGAGATGCAACCTTGACAGACCACAGAGGAATATGTTGCAGCCAGCCCTGATGAGACCTGATAGGCTAGGGTCAGATGGAAGCAGAGGAGGTCCTCTCTTTTTTTTTTTTATTTCATTTTTATTAATTGTTGTTTATTTACTTTGTATCCCAGCTGTAGCCCTTTCTCCATCCCCTCCCAATCCCACCCTCCCTCCCTCTTCTTCTCCTGTGCCCCTTACCCAGTCCAATAATAGGGGAGTCCCCCTCCCCTTCCTAGTTTATCAGGTCTCATCAGGAGTGGCTTCATTGTCCTCCTCCATGGACTGGTAAGGTTGCTCCCCCCTCAGGTAGAAGTGATCAAAGAGCCAGCCCATGAGTTCATGTCAGAGATGGTCCCTATTCCTATTTCTGGGGAACCCTCTTGGACACTGACCTGCCGTGGGCTACATCTGTGCAGAGGTTCTAGGTTATCTCCATGCATGGTCCTTGGTTGGAGTATTAGTCTCAGAAAAGACCCCTGTGCCCTGAGTTTTTGGTTCTGTTGCTTTCCTTGTGGAGCTCCTATCCAATACCTCCAGGTCTTTCTACTCCCCCTTCTTTCTTTCTTTTTATTTATTTATTTACTTATTTATTTATTTATTTATTTATTTGTTTGTTTATTTATTTAAATTTTATTTTTCTTTTTAGTTACATTTTGTTAACTCTGTGTCCCAGCTGTATCCTGCTCCCTCGTTCCCTCCCCAACCCCACACTCCCTCCCTGGTCTCCTCCCTGCCCCTTTCCAAGTTAGTATGATATGGAAAGGATAGGAGCTCTACAAGGACCAAATATATCTGGGCACAGGGTCTTTTCTGAGACTGACACTCAACCAAGGACCATCTATGGATATAACCTAGAACTTCTGCTCAGATGTGGCCCGTGGTAGCTCAGTAACCAAGTAGTTTTCCAAAGTAAGGGGAACACGGACTATTTCTAACAGGATCTCAAGGGCAGGCTATTTGACCCCCCCCCCCAGGGGAGGAGCAGTCTGTTAGTCCACAGAGGAGGACTTTGCAGCCAGCCCTGAAGATACCTGATAAAACAGGGTCAGATGAAAGGGGAGGAGGTCCTCCCCTATCAGGAGGTCCTCTCCTATCAGTAGACTAGGAGAGGGACATAGAGAGAAAAAAAAGGGAGAGTGGGTGGGACTGGGAAGAGACAAGGGGTTGCTACCGCTGTGATACAAAGTTGAATAAATTGTAATAAGAGCAAGACACTTCTTTGTTCCTTGTGGATTTTCAGGAGTGTAGTAAGGGGAGTCTACTGAGAGACAGTAGATTTTATTCTGCCTTTGGTCACCCACATTAGTCACATCAAAGGGTGGCCCTCAGACTCTACTTTTTGATGAAAGTAAAGTGGGAAGAAGGATAGAAGGACTTGAAGGTGATAGAAGTTCCACAAGAACACCAACAGAGCTTACTAACTATGGCTCAGAGGGGCTTGAGGAGACTGAAGTATCAACCAAGGACCATGCATAGACTGGACCTAGGCCTGGAAAACAGATATAGCAAATGTGCAGCTCAGGCTTCATGTGGGTCACTTAGTAAGGGGAGCAGGGCTCTCTGACATGGTCTCTATTGCTTACTTCCTGATCACTCCTCATGGTGAGCTGCCTTGCCAGGCTACATGGGAAAAGGCCATAGATACTACTTAATGACTTAATGAGCTGGGGGGGAGGGGCTCCTCTTATCCGAGGAATAGGAGAAGGGGAGAGGGAAAAAGAGGAGGAAGGTGAGGAGAAAGGGTCTATGATCAGGATTAAAGTGAATAACTAAATAAATAATTTTTAAAAAGTAATCAAAAAAACTTTAAGAACTAGGATATATAGCCTTCTTGTATATCCTATAATCTGAAATTTAGAGGGAATATTCTTTGTATAAATAGAGAACATAGACAAGTATAAGATAATGGCAGTATCTTTACTGAATCTATTCTTCCTTTATTTGTTTTGACATACTCCTTAATATTCTTATCTAAAGTTTTCCTCCTTGATTATGAAGAAAAGCCTCTCAGCTGTGGTAAAAGACATACCAAATAATTTCACAATGAAGAATTTTATCTACCAACTTTATATGCTGACAATTTTGAATCCAAAGGGCACTGAACATGCCATGATTACTCACTGAGTGTTAGTGGACATAAATAGAAAATGATACGACTGTTAATATTTTCACAGTATGCCAGCAGAGACAAAGCCCATGCATGACGGTGAATACTCATTTCACAAAGCTGAAAAACACGAATAAGGAAGCAATCCTCTTAGATGATGTTTATACAGAAGGGAAAAGTTTAATCTTAATAAAATACAATATGAATCAAGAAATTATTTCAATTTCATCCAATACCAAATGAACTCCCCAAAGCTTCAGAATATGATTTTGAGGCTTGCATGGTTGTAGTTTTCTGAAACTTGTCTCACTGAAGACATGGCTCCTTTGATGTGGTCACATTACAAATTTGCACGGAGATCCCACATTATGAGAGTCAAAAAGAGGTAATTAAAAGGGTCAACCAAATAATTAAAATCAATTTGACTCAATCATACATGCTAATGAAATCTTGGGATGGGATGAATAAATGAAATTTTCAGTGAATCCCAAATCTCACTGCAAATGGTAATTGCACTTAAAAACAATTACTCATTACTCCTCAGACCATCTGTTCTGAAGGCACATTAAAGAGGTCTGATCCAATTCCTCCGCTCATTCTGGGTGGAGATGTTATCAGGGAAATCACAAAGGAGGGTCAGGAAAATAAGCATCCATGTCTCCCAGTCTGATCATCCAAATAATCATTACTCCTGTTCATACCTTCACCACTTTTACTTTTCCAAATTTAACAAATCATTGTGGGAAGTTTCACACTGTTTTCACTGGTCTTTTTACTTCATAATCTTTACTTACCATTAGGACTTTAAAAGTAACTTGTACTATTGAAATATCATATCATGTAGACATACTGTTTTCTTCTTTCTTTTAGTATCACCAACATGAAGTTCCCAAAGCATTTATTAAACAGCATAACTTTGCTCTCTGAGTTTAAAGCTGCTCAGTTTAACCACAAGGCCATAGATACTACTTTATAGTCCCCATATGGCTCTCTCAACAGGCAGACAGCCTTCATCACTCATCAATTTCACCTACTTCATATTCTGCAAAGTCCAGCATTGTCCACCTCTTTATACTCAGTCGTCATACCTGACTTTCCTCTATCATTCAATAGCTCCAGCCTGTACCATCTTCTCTTCCCATGATGGATTCCATATGTGCATAAGTCCTTCCATATCTAGTCCCATCTCATAGACTGGTCAAACACCAGTTCCCATAAACTCTTGTTTACAAAGAAACTAACACTTTAAGCTCTGTTTTCCAGATTATGTGTCTTCAGTCCAATCTTGGGTAGCAAGGTTACTAATATATTGGTCTTAAAAATTCCATTCTTTGGATTGCAACTATCTATTTGTATTTCTCTCCATTTACTCTATGAATATTTTTAGTTTTGATGAACAGGATGAGCTTTTTTTCATGTGTGTGTGTGTGTGTGTGTGTGTGTGTGTGTGTGTGTGTGCGTGCGCCACCTTTGTGGGGATTCTTTTTTTTTTTTTTTTTGAGGCTAATTTTTTTTAATTTTATTTTTTTCTTATCAGTTACATTTTATTAACTCTGTATCCCAGCCTTGTCCCGATCCCTCATTTCCTCCCAGTTACTCCCTCCCTCCCTCCTCTCCACCGTGCCCCTTGCCAAGTCCACTGATAGGGGGGACCTCCTCCCCATTCATCTGATCCTGTTTTATCAGGTATCTTCAGGACTGGCTGCAAAGCTCTCCTCTGTGGCCTAACAGGACTGCTCCTCCCTTGGGGGATGGGGAGGCCAAAGAGCCAGTCATTGAGTTCCTGTTAGAAATAGTCCTTGTTCCACTCACTATGGGAAACCAATTGGTTACTGAGCTACCACAGGCTACATCTGAGTAGAGGTTCTAGGTTACATTCATACATGGTCCTTGGTTGCATGTCAATCTCAGAAAAGACCCTGTGCCCAGATATATTTGGTCCTTGTGGAGCTCCTATCCTTTCCTCATCAGACTAACTCCCCTTCTTTCTTATGATTCCCTGTACTCTGCCAAAGGTTTGGTCATGAGTCTTTGCTTTGAAAACACTGCTAGTTAGAGTCTTTCAAATGCGCTCAGTAGACTACTGTCATATGTTCAATGCGCATCCCATCTGTCTTTCTAAATGAGGATTGATCATCTTACCCCATGTCCGCTCTCTTGATTATCTTTTTTAGGTGTGTAGATTTCATTATGTTTATCATATCTTATAGGTCTATATAAGTGAGTATATACCGTGTTTGTCTTTCTCCTTCTGGGATATTTCACTCAGGATGATCTTTTCTAGATCCCACCATTTGCCTGCAAATTTCATGATTTCCTCCTTTTTGATTGCTGAGTAGTATTCCATTGTGTAAAAATACCACAATTTCTGTACCGATTCCTCCGTTGATGGACATCTGGGTTGTTTCCAGGTTCTGGCTATTACAAATAATGCTGCTATAAACATGGTTGAGCAAGTATCCCTTTTGTGTACTTGAGCAAACTTTGGGTATATACCTAGCAGTGGTATAGCTGGGTCTTGAGGAAGCACTATTCCTAATTGTCTTAGAAAGTGCCAGATAGATTTCCAGAGTGGTTGTATCAGTTTACATTCCCACCAGCAGTGGAGGAGGGTTCCCCTTTCTCCACAACCCCTCCAGCATGTGTTGTGTGGGGATCCTTTCAGAGGTCAGAAGAAGGTGTGTATCCCCTGGAGCTGGTGTCATCCAATGCATAAGTGCTGGGAACCAAATTTAGATTCTTCAGAAGAGCAGCAAGTACTATGAACTGAACCATCTCTTCAGACCTGAAACATGTACGTATTGATTATCATATTTTCAGCATCTAGCATAGGGTTTGGCCCATAGTATATAGATGACAGGCATTCAACTAGTAGTTGTGTTCAGGGGATATACACATGTGACAAAAGTTTGTGACAAAAGAAGCCCAAATTTCTTAGCATTTTAAGATTCTCTGAGTTTGCATTACCAATAACTCTCAGCTAACCAATCAGAAATAATCAAGCACTCAACATAACAGGAATTATACTGAAACATTATTTTATCTTTGTCTTTTTGCAGTGTGGAGAAATAAACTTAAACCTTGTGTGTGAATGGTAAGAGCTATATTCACAGGTAAAGGATTCCAAATTACATTCACATTTAGCATTCAGTCACTTGATCCATCCTTGGTTTAAATTTACTCTTTTAGACTCCAGCCAGGAAAGCAGGTAGGTTAATTGCAGATCACTTATCCATTTGCTCCTCCAAATCCTATCCTCTATCCTCCAGTCTTACTTTCATCTCTTTATCATACTACCTGTTGCAGCCTTTCTCCCTGCTAACCCATCTCCAGTGTGTCACAGAGATCTTCCCTTCCAAACTTTCTTGCCCCTCTCAGTTCTTGATCCCAGACTGACTCAACTCCAGCAGGCATTCCCTGGAAATCCACAAGCCTCTCTGGCCAGGGAAGCAGGTAGGCTAACTGCAGGTCTTTACCTCACACTCAGCTCCTCCGACAGCAATTGCCTAGACTCATCTCTGTCTCTGTGCTGGATGCCTGCTGTGCTCACATACACCTAACTTTCTATGCTCATAACTAGCTGATCATACAGACCTCCTCCAACTTCTCTCCCACTCATCCTCTTACCCTAACCCACAACTCCAGGAGGCATTTACTGTGAACCCACCACCCAAGCCTGGCAGAAAAGCAAGTAAACCAGTTAAACAAGTAGGTGAGTTTTAGATCTTCACTTTCCATAACAAATCTCCCAGTCCCATCCTCAGCTCTGTAGCAGACTATAGTGTTGTGGTTTTCCCTCCCTTTCTGTCCCCATTCCTAGAGAAATAAACAGATAGTATTGGAATACTCTGCTTTCCTCCTTTCTCCAGACCCACTAAGCATCTCTCCTCTAGACCAACCCATTTCCTAATTGTCAGCTTCCAACACCAAGAAACACATTTTACCCAGAACCTCCAGTGGCCACAAATATCAGGATCCCAGAAGAATTTCCTTCTTGGCAACACAGCCATCACACTTGCCTAAGAACCAAAGAGAATAGAAACCAAGGAACAAAACATCTACCCAACAAAGACAAGACCAGATATCAAAACCTAGAATTACAATCTTCTCAAACCCAGATGCCAAGATGCCAAGATAAAAACACAATAATAATAGCAAGGATAGCATATCTCCACTGCAGCTCCACAACCCTACAATTCTAGGTCAGCAGTATTGTGGCAGAGGTTCAGCACAACATAAGGACCTTAATATAGTATTTATGAATATGATAGAAGTCCTTAAATGGGAAATGAACAAATCTCTTTTAAAAAATCTAAAAACAAACAAACAGGTTGACTCATTTGTGTGATGGAGAGATGGGAAAAATAAAAAAACCAGAGCAGTATGTGAACCATGGAGAAATGCAGAACTACAAATGCAATGGTGGTAAGGATCAGGTTGATTTGTGTGGCCTGTGCTACCACTTGAGGTCATGGTGATTTATGTGGTCCAGGCTGCCTCCCAGGACCTTGTCTGGGTCCATGGTCTTACTGAAGCAGAAGACTGGATTGATGGGTCATGCTGTTGCCAAAAATCATGTGAAGGCTCATGATCTGTGCTCCCGCTGACTGTCAAGATCAAGGAAGTTACTTTTGTAGTGATATTGATGAGTGCAGACAGATAGTTGATAAAAAGGGGGCATGGAAGGTTTTTGTGGCAACCCTTATCCTGCCCAGCATCCCAGCCACAAAGTTGCAGCCTAAACAGAAAACCATGTAAGAGAACTCTTAAAAAGTGTGACAAAGATGCTGATGTGAGCATTCTAAAATTGATGGCTTCTGGCTGTAGCGCAGTAGAATAACAGTTCTATTTAAGTAGCAGGCCACAGAGAGTTTACCCCATACACCAGTGAGTACATAGGTAACACAAATTGGGCTTATTTTTCTTTTCTTTTTCATTTATTTATTTATTTATTTATTTATTTATTTTAATTGGGAGGTCACAGGTTGGAAGGTAGTCATGGAAGGACTGAAAAATGAGTGTGATTGGAGACCATAATGTGACATTCCAAAAGAATCAATAAAAATATTGTAGAAAACAAAAGAAATAAGAGTGATCAAATTACATTATACACCTACTTTTAAAAAGTACTTAAGAAAATCTGGAAATGAATAATTAAGGAACATGAACAGGAATCTCAGAGGTAAGACTCACCAACATAATATAAGATATAGAATGGAATTCTATGTAAGAAGTGGGAAATAGTAAGAGCTGGAGGGGACAGGAACTCCACAAGGAGAGCAACAGAACAAGATAATTTGAACACAGGGAACTTCCCAGAGACTCATACTCCAACCAAGGACTATTCCTGGAGATGACCTGGAACCCCTGCACAGGTGTAGCCCATGGCAGTTCAGTGTCCAAGTGGGTTACATAGTAATGGGAAGAGGGACTGCCTCTGACATAATCTGATTGGCCTGCTCGTTGATCACTTCCCCCTGAGGAGGGGGGCAGCCTTATCAGGCCACAGTAGAGGACAATGCAGCCACTTTTGATGAGAACTGATAGACTAAAATCAGAAAGAAGAGGAGAACCTCCCCTATCAGTGGACTTGGGGAGTGGCATGCATTCAGAAAGGGGAGGGAGGGTGGGATGGGAGGGGAGGAGGGAGGGGCTTATGGGGGGATACAAAATGAATAAAGTGTAATTAATAAAAAAAAATAAAAAATAAAAAATAATAAAAAAATAATAATAAAGATATAGAAGATAGAATCTCCGGCATTGAAGACACAATAGAATAAATGATATCTCAGTAAAAACAAAAACATGTTGAATACAAGAAACTCCAGGAAATCCTGGATGCTGTGAAAAGACCAAAACTATGAATAATAGCTATAGATGAAGGAGAAAAAAAATCATTTCGAAGCCACAGAAAATATTTTCAGCAAAATCATAGAAGAAAATCGTCTTAACTGAAAGAAAAGGAAGTCTATCCAAGTACAACAAGTATGCAGAACTCCAAATAGATTGGGCCTTAAAGGAAAATCCTCTTGACAAATAATTATCAAAACTACTAAATGTAAAAGAAAGAATAATAAAAGCTGCAAGAGGAAAAAAGACTAATTAACAAATTAAAGGCAGACCTATTAGAATATCATTTGACTTCTCAGTGGATACTCTAAAAGCCAGAAGGACCTGGTCTGATTTCTATAGGCTTTATGAGATCACAGATGCCAACCAGATTTCTATACCCATCAAGATTCTCAATCAGAATAGATGGGCGAACTGAGACATTCCATGGCAAAACCAAATTTAAACAATTTCTACCCAGCCATACAAAAAGTGATAGAAAGAAAACTTCGACCTAAAGAGGTTAAACACACAAATATTCACCCACACACAAAAACACACACACACAAACCACAAAAAAATACATACCAGCAAAGAAAAAGAGGGAAACACACACACTACCATCACAACAAATTAACAGGAATCAATAAACATTGCTTATTGATAGCTCTCAAAATCAATGGTCTCATTTCCCCAATGAAAAGACACAACTAACAGCATGATTGTGAAAATAGAAAGTTTTTCTGCTATATTCTATGAAAAAATATTTTGTCATCAAGGATAGATAGACAAATCCTTAGGGTAAAAGGATGGAAAAAGATATTCAAAGAACAAGGACCCAAAGAGCATGCTGGTATGGTCATTTTAATAGCTGAAAAAATATTAGACTTCAAGCTAAAACTGACCAGAAGAGACTGAGAAGGACACTACATACTCATCAAAGGAAAAAATCTACAAAAAAGACATTGGAAGTTTTCAAGTCTATTCACCAAACACAAAGGCACCCAAGTTCATAAAAGAAACACTACTTAACCCTCACACACTGATAGTGGCAACTTCAATACCGACTCTTACCATTATATAGGTCATCCAGACAAAAACTGAACAAAGAAATGCTACAGCTAACCGAAGTTATAAACCAAATGAACATAACAGACATTTACAGGATATTTCATCTAAAGGCAAAGGAATATACTTCTTGCACCTCATGGAACTTTTGCTACAAAATTGGCTACCGCCAGAGATATCAACATCCCTGGCTTCAACTAGCACTACAAAACTATCTTACTAAAAACATCATGGTATTGGCATAAAAGCCAGACATGCTGATTAAAGGAATTAAATTGACAACTGAGACATAAATCCACACACCTATGGACACCAAGTTTTGATTAAAAATAAATATCAGAAACAAAAGTAAAAAAGTATAATCATCAACAAATGGTGCTGGTAAAACCGGATAGTTGCATATAGAAGAATCCAAATGGATCCATATTTATCACCCTGCAAAATACGCAATTCTATGCACATTGAAAAGCTCAATGTAAAACCAGGCAAGAAGTCACATATCACAGATTGACCTGGCAAGAGGAGAACGAAACATGGAGAGGAAGTGGGGAATAAAAGAGATAGAGTCAATGGTGGGGCCCTATAGAAGGAAAGTCAGATTAAGTTTGATAGTAGCTAAAAGACTGCCCAACAGAAGGCCAACAACCTTATAATACACAGATGTCTCCGCATCTTTATTATTAACCAATAGCGGTTCCCAAAAAGCCCCAAAATAAGTCAGGAATAGCCTTGAACTCACTGACACACACACACAAAAAAAAGTCTTACCAAACAGAACACTGTTATCACAGGTACTAAGATCAACAATTAATAATTGGGACCTCATGAAACTGAAAAGCTTCTGTAAGGAAAAGGACATCATCATTTGGACAAAGTGGCAGCCTACAGAATAAGGAAAAGACTTTACCAACTACCTAGCTGGTATATGTATGGGTAGCATCCAAAATATAAAAAGAATTTTCAAAGTAGATTACAAAAAACAAATAACCTAATTAAAAATGGGGCACTGGTGCATGAGAGATGGTTCAGTGATTAAAAGCAATGGTGGTTCTTCCAAAGAACCTGGGTTCATGTCCCAGAAACCTCATGGTAGCTCATACCTGTAAGTAACTCCAGTTCCAGGGTATCTAATCCCTTTACACAAATACACATGCAGGCAAGAAAAGGAAGGAAGGAAGGAAGGAAGGAAGGAAGGAAGGAAGGAAGGAAGGAAGGAAGGAAGGAAGGGAAAATAAATGAATTTAAAAACAGAATTATCAATAGAGAAAATTCAAATAACTTTTAAACATTTAAAGAAATGTTCATCATTCTACTCATCAGAAAAATGCAAGGGTTCTAGGTTATAGCCATACATGATCCTTGTTTGGAGTATCAGTCTCAGTAGAGATCCCTGTGCCCAGATATATTTGGTCCTTGTGGAGCTTCTGTCCTCTCCAGGTCATACTAACTCCCTCTTCTTTCATATGATTCCCTGCACTCTGTCGAAGGTTTGGTTATGAATCTCAGCATCTACTCTGATACACTGCTAGGTAGAGTCTTTCAGAGGCCCTCTGTGATAGGTTCCTGTCCTGTTACTTGTTTTCTCCTACATCCAATGTCCATCCCATTTGTCTTCCTAAGTAAGAATTGATCATCTTACCTCAGGTCTTCTTTCTTCTTTATCTTCTTTGGGTGTACAGATTTTACTATGTTCTCTAGTAAGGAGAACAGGGACTGTTTCTGATATGAACTCAATAGCTGGCTCATTGACCTCCCTCCCTGAGAGAGGAGCAGCCTTGCTAGGCCACATAGGAAGAAATGGCAGCCAGTCCTGAAGATACCTGATAAGCTCTGGTCAGATGGAAGGGGAGGAGGACCTCCCCTTTCTGTGGACTTAGAAAGGGGCAGGAAGGAGATGAAGGAGGGAAGGTGGGATTGGAAGGGAATGAAGGAGGGGGCTACGGTTGGTTTACAAAGTAAATAACCTGTGATTAATATTAAAAAATAAAAATTATATTAAAAAAAGAAAATGCAAATGCAAATGAAACTACTTTCAGATTTCATGTTACACTCATCAGAATTGCTAACATCAATAAAACAAGTCACAGTTCAACTTGTGAATGCAAATTTGTACTGAGAAAAGGTGGCAAAATAAGCCTGATCAACTCTATGACAGCCTTCATTTTCTTTCTGGACAGAACAGGCCTAAGAGTTATAGGAAAAAACACAGTAGAAGAGCAACCAATCAAAAACAGCAAAGACATATGGCCTGGGGAAGATAAGGTTGCTTAACTACAGGATTGAAAAGCACCTAAGTCCTGACCAGAGTCACGTAGTCTCCGTGAGCACTGGCCAATCCCAGTCGAGGTCACGTAGCCTTCATAGGCACCATCTAGTCCCAACCAGAGGCACATAACCTCCATGGACATCATCTAGTCCCAATCAGGGTCATGTAGCCTTCATGGACCAGCCAGTTCCAATGGAGGTTATGTAGCCACAGCAGGAATTCTCCTTTCTGTCTTTAAAGGGGGCCTTCAAGCTCTCCTTGTGGTCACTACCATTTTGAAGGTAGTGACCCCAGCATGCTAGAACTCTCTGAAGAATAAATGCTCTTTGCTTTTACATATTTCTTGAGTCTTTAGCAAATTCTGGATCCCAAGAATATGATCACTATGAAAATGAGTGCTAGTTCCTCAGAAAGTTGGGAAATGGTGTACTTCAAGATCCAGCTATACCCCTCTTGGGCATATACCAAAATGATGTATAATGCTACCACAGAGATACTTGCTCAACCATGTTCATTGCTTCTCTATTCATAATAGCCAGAAACTGGAAACAACCTAGATGTCCCTTTATAGATGAACGGGTAAATAATATATGGTACATTTACACAATGGAGTACTTCTCAACGGTTTAAAAAAAAATGAAAGCATGAAAATCACAGGTAAAGGATGTAAAAAAAAAAAAAAGGATGGAACTACAACAAATCATCCTGAGTGAGGTAATACAGGATCAGAAAGACAATTATGATCTGTATTTGCTTATATGTGAATATTAGCTGCTAAGTCAATGATAATCAGAAACACCAAGTTTAGGTATAGACTAAGGAACTGCACCGGGGGGCTGGGGGCAGATAGGTCTCTCTAGGAAAGGGAAATAAAATAGAGAGCTATGGATAGATGAGAGAGAGGCTGGAATGGAAGGATCAAGTGGAGAGAAGAAAAGAAGGGGGGAAAGAGGAAATATAGAGACATACATCTAAAAGTAAGGGCCATTTGAGGCATGGTATGAAAACCTCATACAGTAGAAATTTCCTAAAGTATATACATATATGAAAATGACCTAAATAAAATTGCCAAATAATGGGAGAGACGGTCCCAGCTGGACATTGCTTCCAAACAAAGCTTCAAGTCCCAGGGATGGGTTATATCTAATTGAGTTGTTGGCCAAAGGGGTCCCATGGGAACTCCCTAATAAACCAGACTGTTACCAAGACTACAGATTGTTCTCCACAAACTTATGAGAAGGCCCTATTTCTGATGACAACATCTACAGAACTCACTGAGTATAGAGAAGTGGAGCCGATGCCTATGTAGAGCCCTTGGCCCTACATGCTACTCTCTGTGGTACAAGAAGGTACTCTGACTGCTACCAAACAAGAAACATAAACACCAACCTAGCCACAAACCTTCTGATTTACCATTGTATTGTGTCTAAAAGACCAATATCTGATTTGACTTAAGACTCACTTGATAAGATGGAATTCATAGCTGACATTGCTTGGATGACCAAGAACCTGAGATTAGAGAGCCCAAATACTGCAGCTCTACTAAAAGAATTTAGCAATAAAATGACTCTTAATGACATTCTGCTATAATCATAGATAAGTGCTTTGCTTGGCCATCATCAAAGATGTTTCTTCCTGCAGTAGGTGGGAACAAATTACAGAGACCCATAGCCAGACAATATGCAGAGAGTGAGAGACCTTGAAACACTCAGCCCTAAATGTGAGGTCTCCACCAAATCTCTCCTCTCAAGACTCAGAGAACTCAGTGGAAGAGGAGTCAGAACAGTTTTAAGAACAATAGTAGCTGGAAATGCAAGGAAACAAGGCTCACTAAATCAACAGGAAGCTACACACGGAGGAAGTCTCAGACACCGAGGCAGCATGCACAGGTCCTGCACTGGTCTGCACCAGAGAGGGCTCTAGAGCTGAGACAATAGTGCACACATGAGCTCACCCCTAAGCCAGAAGCTATCTCCAATTGATAACCACTTGCAAATGAAAATTTAGTTTCCTCCAAGGGAGTTTCTCTGGGGAAACAAACTACCATTAAGTGTAGGACACATGTTCAGCAGTAGATGTGCAACAGAAAACAAACTCAATGACCTCTTTGAATGTTCTCTGTCTCTTAATGAATATACTTTGTTCCATTTATATATTTTTTCTTCTCTCTTTACTCTACAGGATATATATTATGGCTTCGAGCTTAGCATTTTTATGAGATTCCTGTGTGTACAAATAACTGGATTTCTTGGGCTCTTTTCTTCTGTTTATTGGTTTTGTCTTATCCCAATGACTTAGATTTTGTCATATTATATCATATCAATCATATTGTGTTATATGATAAACTTATCCCTTAGAAGCCTTCCTGATTTCTAATGCTAGACCAAATGGGGATGTATCCAGATGGGAGCAGATGTGAAGAGGATAAAAAGTAGTAGAGGAAGGGAAAAATAATCAATATATATCATGTGAAGAAAAAAAAAACTATTTTGAATAAAAAGAAGTACTCTGTTAAACAGGAATATTTATTAATAGATTTATAGTTTGGGGAATAAAATATACTTAATTGGTTATTTAGCTAAAATGGTTAAAAACTATGCTTAAAGAGCGCCAAGTAAACGTCTATAAAAAAAGGCACTGAGTTCTTTTAAAAAAGTTCATATTTGCTGTCTTATATGAGATTTTTTTTTTCCCAACAGTATGGGACAAGATGTTGTGAAAGTCTATTTTATGCTAGAAATTAAAATTAAGTAATTTTTGAGAATACAAACAGGCTTTCTTCTAATTCATACTAAACATATCCAATTTAATATCCATCAAATAATATTTTACCCTGAATCTTTTACCAAAATTTTACCCTTTGCTATGTTTAATTCAGTCTTGGTTCAAACTTGTAGCCACTCAAAGCAGTTTCTTAGTATTAACCCGGCCCTTTTTTTTTTCCCTAGGGTTTACTTTTTTTTAGAAAAATTCTATATCACCAGTTCAAAACCAACCAGAGTTACAGTGTGCATCCATGAAGTGAGGGCTTCAAAGACTTAGCTTTGTGCAAGTAGCTACATAGGAGAATTCACCTACCAAATTCTGCTATGTGTCTGGGAAAGGGCACTGCCATGAGATTTACATGAGATAAAAATACTTACATAGGGATTTCAATTCATTGACTTTGAGTGACACACACAATCTAGTAATAAATGAGCAGAAGTGCCTTCACTGAAATAAAAAGATGTAACTCAACAAGTTAAAAAAAAAATAAAACATATGAAAGTCCTTAATATATCTGGAGATGAGCAGACATGCACTTATAAAATCAAAACCTTGAAAACTGTGTGATTCTTTAAAAGTATGAAAAATCCTGAAGTTGACTATGCTATAAATTCATGCTGAAATAAAGTTAAAATGTTAAAATAATACTTTATTTTGGATAAATTATTAGTAAAAATTCACAGAAATATATTTTAGAACAGTTTGAATACTGAAATTTCAAAAATATATTTACATCTCAGAAAGAATCTGTCAAAGTTAGATTTCATTACATGGCATTGTTCTGAACTATCAGATGGATTTTTTATGCCCTACTAATAGAAATTCCTACCATTTATTGAAAAATCATTGTTTATGCCTTTAGTATTTCTATAATAGTTGAAAGGTCTATTACCAACAAATGGCCCTTAGTAGTTCGTTCATGACACTTTCCTGAGGCTATTCCCTAAGTCTTGTTTTCAAATCTCAAGTAAATATACAAGATTAGAATTCCAAATTTCCTTGACCTTACAATAGGCTCCTATGTGATTAAATTTGGCCCACAGATTGTGGTATTCAATAGATATGTCACTTCAGAACTTAACAATCAAATCTCCCACAAATGCCCTCTTCTCCTTTTTCTTGTTTACTGCCTGAAAAATTCTGGTTTGATAACCCTTCTAACCATAAGTATCCTTCTCCCACACCTTGCCTCCATAAGCCTTCCCAACCCTGGTTTTTGGCTTAAAAGAGAAATAATACTATAATGTGACAACCATCAAAATATATGGTTTGTTATGTTTTTCCAGCAATGGGTTGATCTTGAATCACTGAATAAGTGATTCAACAATAGAAGAACCAAGAGTCTAAGTCAGATGCTCCCAATCATGGGTCCATAATGGATTCAAATACTGAACTCTTAAAAAATACCCAAAGTCTATATATTGGGAAAGTATGTCAGTTGATACAGTACTTGCCATGCAAATGTGAGGCTCTGAGTCTGATTCTACAAAACATGCCTGGCTCAGTGGTTTAGGCCTGTAATCACAGTGCTGAAGAGACAGAGACAGGATGGGTACTAGGTTTTTCTGTACTGCCCTTCCTAGCCACATTGCAGAGCCTCAAATTCACTGAGAACCTTATTTCAAAACAGAAGGTGAATGTTGGTCATAGAAGACACTGGATGTTGACCTCAGTCCTCTGTGAACATACATGTGGGCTTATCCCTCCAGATAGTCACATACCTTCATGCATGCCAACACCCAAAAATACACCAACCCTAGGGTCTAATTCAAGCATTTTCAATCTTGGTTGCATATTGGATTCTAGTACTGAACTCTTAAAAATACTAATGTCTGGGCATTAATTTGGATCAACTGGAGCTAGGTCTCTGTGAGGAAGCCAAGCCATTTCAAAAGTTTTTTAGTTGGTTCTGATGTATACTAAGAAGTGGAAACCCTTGCTGTACTGTACACTGAAGCCCACTAGAGGTGGTTCAAACCTAGTATATTTCCTATTCATCAGAGCCAACATAAAGTATGAAACAGTCAACTCATGTCAAAAATTACACACTGAAAACACAGAACTATTGTAGAAAAGTTTTATATATTTTATACATAAGTTATATACATACATGTATATATGTATACATATATATATGCCTCAAATCCCAGCACTTAGGAGGACAGACACAAGAGGATCTCTGTGAGTTCAAGGCTAGTCTAGTTCACAAAGCAAGTCTATGACAGCCAAGGCTACCCAGAGAAACCTTGTCTCGAAAAACCAGTATGTTTATGTGTGTGTGTATAGATATATGTATGTATATGCATGCATACATATGTATGTATATGTAATATTTATATATATTAAGCTCTCCCAATAAATCTGCCTTTAATCTGTAACAGACGTTAGTCTTCTCTTAATTTAAATGTCAGTTTGTTCAGAATCAAGGATTTGAAGAAAATTCAGCTTTCCCTAAGAAACAACTTCCACAATAATATAGAAACTATAGTTTTATGAAGTACAAGTTTACAAACAGCAAAAATTCCCTCAGTTCTATTTTAATATCAAGAACTGAGGTTATATTTTCAAGTAGGCATCAAATTCTACTGCTGAATATTTAATCAAAACATGACATATGAGGTTAGTTAAACTCCTTTTCTATATGCTGTGGGATAAATAGAATGTACATGTCAGTGGAGTCAATTATTCTGTTCTTAAGTTTAACAGTCTAATTCAAAACCATGATCAAAAGCAAATACCAATCCTATTAAACCCTTAGTTCTGCAGTACCTGAGTTATTAATATCACTCTAATAAAATTGGAACTGCAAAAGAAGTTCAGAGGGAAATACAGAAAGAAGAAAATGAATTTTACCTCATAGATTCTGCTAAAAATAAAAGTGATTGTATAATCGTGAACACACTACAAATAGCTTTATTTTACCTGCATTGTTACTTCAAAATCAAGCACAAATAATAAAAACTAAGAATCTCAGTAGCAATGCTATTACCATAAACAGCGATATTAATAGGATTGGTGGTAATATTATACAAGACATCCAGTTCTTGCCTTCAGAATTACAGAGCTGCTCTTGGTAGGTGGCTATGTAGTTTATCACTTAGTTATAATCAGTTGTATTATTTCAACAAATAATAAAACTTATAATAATAAAACTTATATCATTCAGTTTTGAACATCTATCGAGGCTTGTATATTTGGTAAGATGATTTAGTTATGCTTAGAGGGCTATAAATGTGACAAAAGTGATACCCAAAATACAACTATCTCTTTTACTTTCTGAGACAGGTCCCATTATTATCATATATATGTATATGATTTTTCCCTAACTGGAGTATTCTAGTAAATGTATAAATGTTCTCCCAAATCTGCTAGTCACTGCTATGTTTTATTGTTACAAAGCTGCCTTTTCAATATGTCATATAAGTGGGTTGATATCCTTGACTATCTGGCTGTTTTGATTTAACATGTATCTGAGATATATCGATCTTGTGTTAGCCATGTTCTCTTCCTTTTTTCTGTTAAGTAGAATTCCTTTGCATGGCAACCACAAACTCTGTTTATCCATTTACCAATTCAATGAAGCTTGGATCGTTTTCCAATTCTAAATTCTTTGAGTAAAACTATTGTAAATATTTGTCTTAGATTTTGAATGAAAACACCATCCACTTTAGACACAGGGCCCAGAGATGCCAGAGTGGGAACTGATTTGAATACCTTTTCCTTAAAAACAGCCCATTCACGGTAACAGAAGGCATTATGCAAGCTTACAAAGGAGGGAAGCAACCAGCAGTTCTACCCAGCTGTGATAACTGTGAGCCACAACAATGACCAGCACAATAACACTGAGGGAACAGTAGTGGCTTGCATACCTTGGCAGTAACCAACAGCTCCTCTATTGTACTTAGTAACCTCACTGTTCAACAAGAGAGAAGTCTGGTACTGGAAACCTACCCAAATAGCCAGCGCTAGTGATGTCATGACACAAAAGCACATACCTATTATGCCAGTGCTGTCACGGGGAAATAAGAGGTAGAGACCGGAGAATCCTATGAGTGTTGTAGGCCAAAAAAACCTGCAGTATGCATCAATCAACAGCAATAAAAGGCCTGTTTCAAACGAAGTGGAAGGTGGGGACTGACTTAGGTTGTCTTCTAACTAACCTTCACTCTCATGTCTCATACTCATTCATACAATTATGCCTATATACATATACAAACATAACACAAACACAAATTCAGAAAAATGTGTCACCAACACCAAACACATTTGCTGAGGAAGGTTAAATAGCTTATTGGCTAAGAAAATAATGAATTAGACAACATAAAATAAATTTAGTTCCTTAACAAAGAAAGACAACATAACCTTGTTTCTCTGTTACTCTCCTGCAGGAAAGTCTAAACCTTATGATTTTATGACATAAAAAGGATTTATATAGGCAGGAACTGCAATTATTTGTTATTTTTAGCAACATAAAAAACTAGTCTAATCCAGTTTCATTGTAGTAAATTTAAAATAAAAATAAGAGGTCTTCCTAACTTGATGTTTTCTCTAGAAAGTAACTTTAGCAATATTCTTTCAGAATAAGTTTATTGACTAAAAATTGTCCTAAGCCTGTTAAAAACACGGTTTGGTATTTGTTGCCCCTGTGGCCAACTTCAGTGATCTTCCTCTGGTTATTGATGCATATACTTAACTTGGTAGCCTACCACAATGGCATCTAGAATCTTGGCAAGTATTCAGTTTGAAATTAAAAGATTAAGTCCATCAAAAGCCTATTATAAAAACTGGAAATAAGAAGAAAATGAAGGAGTACAAATAATTCCTAGCTTACCAGTTCAGAATTGCACACTGAAAAAAGAATTCCTAATTAACTCTATGAAGTTGTTCTCCTGAACATACTCATTTTCTCCAGGAGATGAAACTTTTTTGTCCTTATATTTCAAAGAGCAAAGAAACTTAATTGAGATGCCGAGAAGATAGTAAGTGGGACTTGTTGCTATGACTTCAACAACTAGCACACAGCTAATCAGCACCCATTGCCAACACTGAAAAGGAGCTGGCTATGTCAGTGCCTTAGCTTTCCTTCTAAAGACTCAGTGATCAAAACTAAAATTTGACCTAGAAGCTGTCATGAGTATAAAGATGCATGACAAAAGATTTGGCAAGTGTTAATAAGAACTGGAAAATAACAACCCACAGTCAGATTTCCCAAACGTTGAGGACAGTCAAGTACAGCAAAAACCAGCCAAGAGCCTAACAGGCAAAGATGATAGCCAGTGTAGCGTGATGGGCACGCTCATTATTCTGATTTGTTGTCAATGTCGAAAGACTGGATGTTTCTCCATACTAAACAGCCAATAAATAAACAGTGAGCTAGAGCCACTGGGACAGAGGATGAAAGCCAGTGACAAAGAAAACAGAAGGACTCAACTTGAGGAAAACAAAAAGCTACTTGTACTTCAATTCTGTAGTTCTTACAGGAAATGGAAGATCAGACAGAAAAATCCTGCTTCCTGGTACAAAGATAAACCCTGTCCATAACTGCATTTGAATTTCATCTGCACATAGCACCACATATTAACATAAGAAGTCAGGGGCAAGCGAAAGAAGCACAATTACAAATATCCAATTAGTTTTTTAATTACCTATTCAGAACGCATTATTTTAATTATGTTGTGCTGTGTTTTGTATTAATCATACTGTTTTGAATCAGTCCCTAACAGAGAAGATAGGAGAGAACTGAATGAGTCTTTCAACCCCAAGGTCTTCTTCAAGCATGCACTATTTGAATTATAAAAGCCAAGAAAGATCTCAGGAGGAGAAAATAGAAAAACAAAAACAAAAAAGTGAGTGGAAGAAGGTTCGAGGATTCTAGCAACCTGAAAATAAGACTGTAAAATTTAAGTTATAAAGAAAAGGAATCCTTCTCTCTTCCCTTCCCGTCAAGTTAATCACATATACTGAACTATTAAGCCCAGTGAAAAAGAATGAACTTTTCACAATATTTAATAATGAACAATCTGTTGATTTGCTACCCTTATGGACACAGAAATATACCATATTTACATACAACTAAAACATTTAAATTTTATATTTATAAACTTATTTTGAACATTATAATATTCTATTAAGTTATACTTAATAATTAAATAGGATAAATTTTTAACTTATGAGTCTTCACATTTCTATATCAGATGTTGTAGATTTCAGATTGTATCATGGCAGTGATCTAGCTAGACTTTAAAATTTGTTTGGAAGTTCTTTTTTTTTGTATTTTATTTTTTTCTTATCAGTTACATTTTATTAACTCTGTATCCCAGCCTTGTCCCGATCCCTCATTCCCTCCCAGTCCCTCCCTCCCTCCCTCCTCTCCACCGTGCCCCTTGCCAAGTCCACTAATAGGGGGGACCTCCTCCCCATTCATCTGATCCTGTTTTATCAGGTATCTTCAGGACTGGCTGCAAAGCCCTCCTCTGTGGCCTAACAGGACTGCTCCTCCCTTGGGGGGTGGGGAGGCCAAAGAGCCAGTCATTGAGTTCCTGTTAGAAATAGTCCTTGTTCCCCTCACTATGGGAAACCAATTGGTTACTGAGCTACCAAGGCTACATCTGAGCAGAGGTTCTAGGTTGCATTCATACATGGTCCTTGGTTGCATGTCAGTCTCAGAAAAGACCCTGTGCCCAGATATCTTTGGTCCTTGTGGAGCTCCTATCCTTTCCTCATCAGACTAACTCCCCTTCTTTCTTATGATTCCCTGTACTCTGCCAAAGGTTTGGTCATGAGTCTTTGCTTTGAAAACACTGCTAGTTAGAGTCTTTCCAATGCGCTCAGTAGACTCCTGTCATACGTTCAATGCACATCCCATCTGTCATTCTAAACGAGGATTGATCATCTTACCCCATGTCCACTCTCTTGATTATCTTTTTTAGGTGTACAGATTTCATTATGTTTATTATATCTTATAGGTCTATATAAGTGAGTATATACCGTGTTTGTCTTGGTAGCACAGTCTTCATAAATAATACTGTCTTCTGTAAAGATCATCATCTAATACATCCTCCATGAAGGATCATGTAAGGTGGCAGTAAGTCGTGGAAGGTCTATAAACTGATGAACACAGCAACTTTGAACAATTGGTCCAATAAAAAGTTTTCCAAATAATTTTATTTAGATACAGGAATGTGGTATAGGGCTTAATAAACTGGCAATTACTAAATTGTGAATTTTTTAGTTTGTGCTTATGATTCCTTCCACTTTCTCATTGGAATGTCAACTTCATCCCTGTCTTATTCTATCCAATTAAGAATGTTTGTGGTTGTCTCTGTCCTCCCTCTCCCCTCTCTCTCTCTCCCTCTGTCTTCCTCTCACTCCCTCACTCTTGCTCTCTCTCACTCTCGCTCTCTTTGTATCTCCCCACTCTTTTCCAACTACTTCCTCTCTCTGTTCCCACTGTTTCTCTCTTTCTCCAGCTCCTTGCCCCCTTTCCCTCTGTCCTCATGGCTCACTCACTATATCTACCCCTTCTCCAGGCCGTCACTCCTCCTTTCCTCCGATACCCAATAAACCTCTTTTATAACAGGGAAAAAAAGAATGTTTGTGATCATACACTTTCTAATATCCATTTTATTTTTTTATTATATTTGTAACCAAATCTGATAGGTAGCCAATTCTCCCAGCAATGCTAAAATTATGATCATGAAAGCAATAGTAGGGAAGGGAATTGAAGGAAAAAAATGGGGAGACCAAGGGAAGAGCAGGCTAGGAAGGAAGGGGAAAAACAAAACAAAATGCAACTGACAAATGTGTTAAGATGCTTTAACGAAACCCATTATTTTATATATTAACTTTAAAAACTAATGATAATTTTTAAAAAGCTGTGTGTTGGCCATATAATCTGTATAGGTTAAAAACCTGGACAGGCTAGTAGGTCTACAGACCTACAGACCAGTAGGTCTGGTAGGGTGGCTATGAAGATGAGAAAAGGTCTAGATTTGGAGTGACAAGGTCGGGAAACAGGAAGGACAAGACACTGCTGGTTAGATGAACCCCTGCTCGGTTCATTGCCAGGGCACTTTTTACTTTGTTTATAAAATTCTGGATAGGGTGTGGTACCACATACCTTTCCGGGGGATGGAAAATTTAGTAGCAAAAACATAGTACTTTTAGAGCAAAAGCTTGGATGAAAGCAAATTCAGATTTGTCCCAGTGCATGAGTACCCCACACCCAAGGCTGTGTTGCTGCTCTTGATGGGCTCTTCCCACACCACTACCTGTTCCACCTCCTAATAAAGTCCCGAGCCATCCTGTACCTCTTCAAAACATTCTTTCATAAAATTCATTATGACTATAACCTCTACAGCTCTCTTTCATTCTTGGCCAGTGTTTTTATTAAACTATCACATTAATCACTATCTCTGCAGCTAGTCTTCAGAATAATCACATGGTTCCCTGTGTGTCCTTATCTTTTTTTTTTTTTTTAATCTCAACAAACAGGCATGCTTTAGTGATGGAAATTATTCTTACTCTCTGGCTCTCATTATGTCACTGTGTTTACCACTAAAGTGAGCATGTGATTTGAGATACTTGCTCCCTTTATGGTCAAGTCAACACTAAAATAAACAAGAAGGGTTGCTATTTTCTGGGAGGAGTACTCTCCTGCTAAGGAGTAGTTGGTTGCCTCATATACAATACTATACACATAATGAGAAATGGATATCAATTAAAGAAACTGTTATAAGATGAATGAAAGTAAGACTAATTTCCCCCGTGGTTTCCATGTCATTTGTATAACTTAAGACATAACTAAGTACAAACCATTCTCTTATTTTCTCTCCAGAGACTTCACATTGAAGTTGCTTTCTGACATAATTAACAAATACAATAATTTTCTCCTTTTTAGCTCTTACTGTATAAGCAAATAATGTTGGAAGGATGGCAGTGATACATACATATAGATATACATCTTATGCATATCTAGTACATAGTTATTCATTCTTTTTGTACTATTTAGTATAGGGACTTAAAAAGGAATGCAATGAACTCCCAACATATTCAATATTGTTATCTTTTCAAAGAGAGACAATAGAGTAGGTTTATTTATTTTATTATCTACTAAATAAAATATGCCTTCAAAATTTTTTGAAAACTTAAGTCCATTTTGACATTTAAAATTTTCTTTATTAAAAAGAACAAATTCAAAATATTATGCCCCAAAAAAGTAAATCAGCAAAGACTTTTATTTTATCTGAAATCATTCCTTAATCTGAACTTTCATATTTAAATAATAACAAAATTATCTCTTTACTTAGCACCTAAGCATTAGGGTTTGATCAGATTACAACTTTACAAACAGAGAGCATTCTCAATGGCTAACACATCATTTCTAGGATTGTAAATTGATTCCTGTACCATTATAATTGCCTTAGGACAGAGGTACTATCTTGTGATCACATATTTAAATGTAAATCAAACAGACAAAATGAAATGCACCAAATCCCCACATATACAAATAGCACCATGCTTCAAAAGCTTGTATTTATTTTAAATACAAATTTACTCATTAAAAAAACCCATCAGGCCAGCGAAATGGCCCACTAGGTAAAGATGTTGCTGTAAAAGCCTGAGGACTTGAACTCGATAATAGCCGGAATCCACATACAAAGATGAAAAGGGAAAACTGACTCCTCAAAATTGGATTCTGCCCTCCACAATAGACCTTGGCATGTGTACCCTCTAGGCACACACCTCATATATGCAGACAATAAAACATTTTTTAAATAAAACTAAAAATATCAACATACTGTATCACATATTAATAAATAATAAAATGCTATCACTATACAAAAATTAATAGTAAACTAATGTTTGCACTGCATAGGTAAAACTGCTAATGTCTTCATGTATTTGGTGTTTTGTTATTTTCAGTTTCGTTTTTTCTTTATCCTCCCTTGTGATATGGATAAAAAAAAATCTAAGGCAGCATAAAAGAAAAATGACAAATCTCATGATGAAGCCTTCAGCTGTTAGAAGGTCAGGATGGAAACCACAGGAAATTCCTAACAATAAAAGATCAGTGTGCTGTGATGAGACATTTTGATGTAATAGAAGCATTATCTTATGCAGGTCTTGTTTTATTTATTATCTTAGTTATTAGTTTGCAATGGTTCAAAGCTGACTGGGGTCTATGGACTTCTTAATTTAAGTCTGGAATTCGTAACTGTGAACCACAGTAGCATAGATCAACATTGTCAGAGACAGGAGAGATGAATGATTGCCTTCTCACACCTCTGACAACTATTTAACCATGATGTGTTTAAAGGGCTGCTGATTCACTTACTACCTTGATTTTAGATTATGTAATCTTCCTACTTACTCTTGCTAATTAATGCATAATTAAATAAATAAAAGCATAAGAGTAATACATATAACATGCTCATTAAAATTGGTCTACTTGAAAAGCCCTCAGGTGCCATCAAACACTTTTATAGATAACTTACTTTTACTTTCAAAACTAAAATGAAAGATCCTGGCCCAGTGGTGCTCATCTTTACTGCTGGCAGGTGGATCTCTGTGGATGCAAGGCTAGGTTAGTATACACAGTGAGTTCCAGGACACCCAGAACTACATCGTGACATATCATCTTGAAAAAAAAAAAGGGGAGGATCAAGTGGGAGAGAAAAAGAACAAGGGGCAAGGGAGGAAATGGGGAGAGACGTCTAAAACTAAAAGCCATTTGAGGTAGTGTGAAAACATAATACAGTAGAAACTTCCTAAAATATATACATATAGGAAGTTGATCTAAGCAAAATCACCAAATAATGGAAGAAACAGGGCCCCAGTTGGACATCACTTGCCACCAAAGGAAGCTTCCAGTCCCAGGACTGGGTTACATCTAATTGCGTTGTTGGCCAAAGGGGTCCTAGAGAACCCTCAAATGACACAGGCTGCTGCCAATATTTTAGATTGTTCTAGAAAATCTGATGGCAAGGCCCCAAGGCTGAATACAACACCTGTAGAACTTAATGGTAATAGAGAAGTCCGGCTGGTGCCTACATAGAGCTTTTGCCCCTTGCACACCCCTACGCACAAACTTTTTGATCTGCCATGGTGTCCTACCTGCAAGATATGCCAATACAATGGTGATGCAAAGCTTGTGGGAGTAGCCAACCAATATCTGGTTTGACTTAAGACCCACTTCACAAGACAGAGACCATACTGGAAAAACAAACTACTCTTAAGGGTGGACTGTGGGTCCAGCAGTAGATGGCAACAGAAAATGGCATCTTTAGAGACTTCCTGTTTCATAATGTTTTATGAGGCATTTTTTCCTTATTTTTTTATTTTATTTTAATTTAAATTTTTTTCTTTCTCTTTTTACCCTACGGTTGGATCTATATAATGGCTTCCACTTAGGTGTTCTTATGGGATTCTTGAGTGTGCATATTAGTGGGTTTCTGCATGATTATCTATTTCTTGTTCCTTCTGGGAGGCTCTTTTTCTTCTGTCCTCTTCTGGCTCTATTTCTTCTATCAAAACAATGTCCTATTTCAATATTCCATCTTTTTATTATGCTGTTATTATTATGTTATGTTAATTTTATTATTATCCCATAGAAACTTGTTTGTTTTATAGTAAAAGACAGAAAGTTTGTGGATCAAGATAGTAAGGGAGGTGTGGAGAAGCTGGGAGAGACAGAGGGACAGAAAACCATAATTAGGATATAGTATGTGAGAAAAAAACATATTTTCAAGAAAATGGGGGAAAAAATCCCTAAAGCTATGTTTGATTTCTCTGGGTTCTTTTTGCTGCACTGAACACTGTAGGTGACTCATTCTAAATGCTTTTCTTCTTTGACTAATTAAATTACCCTAGCTCTTATGTTTTTTTTTTCCAGTAGGTCCTGTAAATTTGCTGTGTAAGTGATAACTTAACAAGGGTCTTCGTCTAGTACTATGTAGTCATATCCCTCTGTAGTTCTGTACAGACACACTAACTCAGTAGTTTACCTTCTTATCCTTTTGGTACCACTATCAAGACTTACTGCGTTACACTCCTCAAACACTGGGTCTTCTGCTTCAGTTGCTTGGTTTATTGGTAAAGAGGGAAGTATTAAACAAATACCTTAAAATTCAGGAAATTTATGACATCTTGGCCAGCTATCTAGACATTGCTGCTTCCAGAATCCAGACCCGACACCAAATAATGAGGAGAAACTACATACTAACAAATAATTGTTAACATCAAAGAGACGTGTGGAGATTAGGCATTGAGGATTCATACAAAATAAGATGGAATTTATTTGTTTTGAGATAATGTTTCACCATGCAACCCTGTAACCATGTAACTTGCATGGAGACCAGACTGGCCTCAATCTCCAAGAGATCTGCCTTCCCATTGCTGGGATAAAAGTTGTGTACCACCACACCTGACCAAAAGATATATTTTAATTGGATATAATGTTGACTTAAAGTGTTTGTGCATTATATTCATAGCTTGACCACATTCTCTTAGCAATGTGTATGCACTTAATAATCCATTGAGCATTGCATTCAAATCTTTTTCAGCATCTCCTCTTTAACTGCAAGTATCTCTTTTGATTATGTATCAGAGAGAAAAAAGAAGGATGAGAGCATATATAGAAAGAGTTAAACCTTAGTGGGTGGTTTCAGTCTGAACACACTGATATTCAAAGACTAGGGGGACAGAAGTAGAGACAGACAGCTGAGCACAAAACAGAAAGTTATATAAACAAAAACAACACCTGCAGCCTGAGACTGGAAGCCATGAGTACTTTCAAGGGAGAAAACTTCAGCAAGCCCTTGGGTGGGAGAACTCCACAATAAGTTTCTCACGAGGAAATAAGGAACAGAAGCTACAATCCCATTTCAGTTGTCCAGGCTAGAGTGTCATGAAATGGAAACCTGAATGTTGCAAAATTGAAATCTTGATAACAAATGTTTAAGTGGTGATGATTATGAATTAATATATTTGATACAAGAAAATGATTAAAATTTGTAATGAGTAGCACAATCAGCTTGGTGAGGAAGAGAAGCATGCTGGATATTTTATTTTCAACACAGCCACACACTTCCTAACTCAAAATTAATTGAACTGAGCATTAAAGCTGCGGGTTGAAGTCTAGAGAACAAGCATTCTAAATATGAATCTCAGGAGTCTGACTCAGGAAGGAGTATTTAATGGACTTTCTGTTATTCTGGTAAAGTTAGAGCTCTTATAACAAAAAGACATATAGATGTAACAAGAGATACTTAATTTTTAGAATACAGTTTAAGTATGTTTCTTAGAAGAAATAGTAAATGAATATTTTAACAAACTAAACGATAATTTCTTTAAATTGTTTAACACTAGATTCATAGTGTGTGTGTGTGTGTGTGTGTGTGTGTGTGTGTGTGTGTGTGTAAAACTAAAGTTTTGATTACTCAAGGTAAATGGTGACTTGTTTGTTTTATTCTGAGTAGTAAGTATATACAGCTTCATATGATATATTACTAATTCCTTTTTTTAAATAGTTGTTAATAGAATGAACTCAACTCAAATAAAACAAATTCAGACACAGCAGAAAGCTAATGTATTAGGATCTCTAAGCTTCTAAGCTGAAATTAATCCTGTCTTTGAATCTAAACAACTAATTTAAAATATGTTTTTTTGTTTTATTTTTAAATTGTCTAGGAAAGAGACCTTTTATTTTAACCACTGTTACAGTTAAAAATAACACAAAGATTTACATAAAGTTTTATGAAGTAGAACTTTACATAGTTAATTTAAGTGCATCTTTTCAAAGAAAAGTATAATCCCAATTAAAACAATCTGATTGGCCTGCTCTTTGATCACCTCCCCCTGAGGGGAGAACAGTCTTATCAGGCCACAATGCAGCCACTTCTGATGTGATCTGTAGACTAAGATCAGAAGGAAGGAGAGGAGGACCTCCCCTATCAGTGGACTTGGGGAGGAGCATGCGTTAAGAAGGGGGAGGGAGGGATACAGAGGGGAGGAGGGAGGGGCTTATGGGGGGAAAAATCTTATTTGGGAATAAAGTGTAATTAATAAAATAAAATAAAATAAAAGTAATATACTCTAGAATAATAAAACAAGCTCCCAAATAAATCATCAATGAGAATTTAATTTTTATGACAAAAAATAGTGAATAGCTTTGCTATTTTATCTGCATTTGACATGAGCTCAGTACTAAGCAAATGACAAATGAAACATTAATTTATAAAGCCTTAGAATTTCACATTTATAATACCCTTAACACTTATAATACCTTTAGAATTTCAGAAAGTAAGAAAGACTAGCTGATTTTATTTCTACCATTTGCAGTAGCGTTTGATCTCAGGATTCAATAATGATATTTCCACCCAAGCACCAATTTCCACACTCAGTGTTTCCCTGTGAAATTTTGGTGTGACTGACTAGGCAGTTTTGCATTTCTAATTAAAGATACAGTTACTTGCAATATGTGTTTCAGAGAAATTTATTTAGGACCCAGTTGTAAATGCAATATGAAGCACATCTATAAGGCATTTGTTTATAGAATGAGATGGAGTAGTCAGCTCTCAGTTCCTGCTTTCCTTCCATCAGCCAGCATGTACTTGATATCAAGATAATAGGCTTGGATTCCTATCCTTCAATTCACCGTCCTGTTGTCTATCTTTATTATCAATAAAATATAGCAGAACTCATGTCCTGGGACACTTCCTTGATGCTAGCTTGTGAGTGACTTAGAACACTCATTTTGGAAGGCTATTCCTTCTAAACCTTCATTATTTTCAGAAAAACCCAAAGATGGCTACAGATGAAACCACAATCAACAGACACTATCAGCTGCCAGTTATTTGTGAGCTATCTCAGATTGCCAATTTGATGAAGCCTTCAGATGGTTAAATACTTGGTTGACATTATACAGTGACAACTCAAGACTGCACATGAGAAGTGATCAGCCAACAGCTCATAGAGCCATGAGAGTTATTGATGGTTTCAATAAACTTGTTTGGAGAATAGTTGATACACAGAAAGAGATACACATGACACTAATTTATCTTTATCTGGCTCACAATGTTATTACATTATTATAATTGTCTAGGGAAAACAACACACTAGAGAGTTAAAATGATACATAAGCACTGTTATCTATTAGTCTGGATTCTACACTCTAGAATCATACCATTATAGGTTATTGTTTTTAAAGAAAATAGTTTGAACTTACCAGATTCACAGGATTTTTCTTTAGCTATTTTTTAGCTATTTTTCTTTAGCTACTGAACAATAATCTGAGCTACATAAAGGTATAGTCCCCCTAATGAAACATAAGAGAATAGAAGATCTTCAAAGATTTCAAACATTGTCTGCTTGATGATGTCTATCTCAAACATTATCCTTAAAGTTTGGTATCAAAAATCCTACCATTGTCTCCTGTGAAGCTTACATATTGTCACAGAATATATTTATTCTCCTTGGTATTCCATTGTATGATCTTGTAGATGTATCTTCCCCCTACCTTTTATCTCTATGTCCAATGTTACTGGGTTTGCTGGACATGTTATTTCAAGACTATGCTAATAATTCAGAAAATCTTTTCCAGTGTATTCTTTGTTTTATATACTGTAGTCAATATATCTTCCTTAAACACTAATATTATCATTAAAACTTTCTATTAAGTCCTATTTTCTATTGTATAATTCTAATTTTTTTTTCCTTTGGGAGATTTTTTCGAAGTTAAGATCAATTTATTGTGATCTTCCTGCCTCCACCTCCTTCAGCAAATCCTACCAGTATGCACACCTAGAAGAGTGGGGAATAGAAGGACCCAGAGGAGACAGGAGCTCCACAAGGAGACCAACAAAGCCAACAAATCTGGGCTCAGAGAGGCCTTCAGAGACTGATTCACCAGAGATCATCCATGGAAATGACCTAGACCCCCTGCTCAGATGTAGCCAAAAGGCAGTTCAGTCTCCATGTGGGTTCCCTAATAAGAGGTGCAGGGGCTGTCTCTGACACTGACTCTTTTTTTTTTGACTCTATGATTATTTCCCCCTGGTAGGATGGCCTCCTCAGGCCACAGAGGAAGAGGATGCAAGTAGTCCTGATGAGACTTGATAGGCTAGGGTCAGATGGTAGGGAAGGAGGAGGACTAGGGGAAGCAGATGGGGGGAGGAGGGAGGAGCTACAATCAGGACAAAAAGTGAATAAACAATAAAAAATCAAAAAATTAAAAAGATCTATTTATTGATTTACTTCACAACTACCTCTTTCCTGTTTTGGAGTCACTTATTCTACATAGAGCATCTCCCTCGTGCCATAGCCTTCATAAAGTGTTCTGTAGTAAGAGATGCCAAAGCACTAAATAATATTTAACACCATTTTAAATAGGAACTAGGTCAATATTTCTAAAGTAGATAGTATAAATTAAATATGTATATATATATACATATACATATATACATATATATATACATATACATATATATATATACACACACACACATGTATAAATGTGTGTTCACATACACACATTTAGGTAGAGCAATGACTAATATGCTTAGGAGAAACTTTTAAATATTCTTGACCTACCTTTCTACTGGACTTTGAAATTCCACATTTGGAGAGCATGAATGGCAGTTAAAGTTAACCTTGAAGCTGAAATATTAATATGCTTCACAAATACTTAGCCCTGCATTTTTTAACATAAACTATTTTTTCTAACCTTTCTTCAGAGAAATTTGAGGAAGGTGTTCATACTTAAGCCATGAACATTGCTGAAGAAGGAAAACCCAATAGAACCCTATCTTAATTTCCCTACTTTGTACAGCCCAATCTTTTATTTTTTTCATTTATTTATTTATTATTTATACAGTATTCTGCCTTCTGTGTGCCTGCAGGCCAGAAGAGGGCACCAGATTTCATTATTAATGGCTATGAACCACCACGTGGTTGCTGGGAATTTAACTAAGGACCTCTGGAAGAGCAGACAGTGCTCTCAACCTCTGGGTCATCTCTCCAGTCCTAATTTCCCTACTTTGTAAAGAACTTGTTTTTTGTTTTGTTTTGTTTGAGAATTAGCAATTTGCTTTATAGATATAATGATTATAAATTATTGAGAGTATTTGATTGACCAATTATTCTCACTCTTTCATAATGGTAGAATAAGGAGTTCTCAATCAATGATTATCATATTCATCCTCACAACACCTTTTTTTGGGGAGAAGGGGGAGGTTTCTGAGAGACAAGGTTTCTCTGTGCAGCACTGGATGTATTGAAACGCACTATGTAAACCAGACTGGCCTTGAACTCAGAGGTCTGCCTACCTCTGGCTCCCATGAGCTGGAATTAAAAGCATGTTCCACAACCTCCCGGCTTAATTTTCAATTATCATGACACCAGGAAAGGTACAGCCTGCTGGGACAGTCCACCATTTTTCCTGAACTGTTTTCTCTCTTATCTATTTCTGACTCATGACTAACAACTTACCACCTGTAAAAAAGAAAGCTATTAAGAGATGAAGTTCTGCTTCTTACATGTAAATTGAAAGGAAGAAAGGGAATATAACCTCAATGATAAAGTATTTTCTCTCTAGTGTCTGTATATTTCCCTCTTCTCTCATTGGTTTTTCTTTGCTGTGGATTGTTTCTCTTAATTTCTATTCTAGGTCCTGGCTTTAGATTCTCACTCTCTGTTTGTGAATACTGATTGCTTGGTTTTGTATTGTTTCTTTCCTAAGCTGTGGTTTCCCCCTTGTTCCTCTACTTCCTGCCTCCCAGTAGGTAACTGATACCCACATGAGTTTTAAGTGACCTCAAATACAAGAGCAAAGTGTAATCCCTTCCTGGCAGAATAGTAGTTTTAAGAACTAAGGTTAAACTCCAAATTATTCCAGAAATGCAGGTAGTAACTCTACACCTTGTTGCAAAGCACATTCTATACTTTTGGTTAGTAACTTATCCATGAGAATCAATGTAAAATCCAGAGTCAATCATTTTCTTTACAGTTTGGAAATACAAACTAGAGAAATAATTAACTTTGAAATGGAAAAACTTAACATTTGATAGCCAGCCAATTCAAGCTTAAGTTAATAAGGTTGAATAATGTCATGGTAAATAATGTCATGTTTTCTAAATCTTAGCATCTTGATGTTTTTAGTAGAGTCAATTACATGATTACATCAAGACAATTATTTTGGCTTTACATTGAAGATGGAGCCCTCTTCTTCAGGTGATATTCTAGTGCAATTGTATGTATTTTTTTAAAGCCTACGTTCTGTAAGGATGGGGAAGCAGTTTGTTTTTCTTTCATAACCTGAAAATATAACTTCCATTTAAGAAAAAAAAAAAAAAAACCTCACTTAGACTCCATTCTGGAGATCATACCAACACTTTTATTCCAATAACTTAAAAAATGAGTCTGTCTAAGACTCTTGCAGGGTCAAGCAAGAAGAGACTATTAATGTCTTGATCACAGCTAACATTCATAGGCAAAAATGTCCTTCGCCTTTTCTGTTTTCTTTTCTTCCAAGTTGGCCAGTGTGTATAAACCAACACTGCTTAGTAGTCAGAGCATCCCCTAACACTGAGCCTGTGGGAATTGAGGAATTTCTACAGGGGCATGTCAGCCCAAAGGGCTCCTTTGCTTTTGGTGAAATCACTTACAACAAAGGACAAGGGAGCGGCGGGGGAGGGGCGGCTAATGGACTTGGACCGGAAGAGGGAGTCCACTGGCGTATGCATAGCACACCCCCTGCTGCTGGTGGGTCCCTAATCAGTAACCGTGGAAATGCAATATTGTGGGAGCACTTTACGCATAAGCTGAACAATCACAGTCGAGTTCCCAGATAATGGGTCACTTCTCCACTTAAGAACTTTTCTCACCCTAAACCACTTCATTCTTATGCTGGATTTGTATCTCCAGGACGGACACTCAGTCTGCTACCCCGCCATCGCACCCCACAACGCTCTTGGAAGTGTGCCAAGCTGCGCCGCTGAACTCCAAAGAAACTAGAGCAAAGCTGAACTGCTCCAAGAGCCACCGTGAAGTGACCCGAGTCACTCAGGGCGTCCTTTCAACTAGATCATTTATTATCAAGATTCTTCCAAGGAAAAGGGAAGTTTTCAACCTCAACTTCAAAACCTCTGTGCAAACCGGCGTTCAGTTTACATAGGGACTAGAAACTCTCCCCAGACCTAGACCTTCTGCAGTGTCTTCGTTCTCAAACCTGTTAAGAACTGAAAGTTTTCTAAGTTGTTGTTGCTCGTGAATCGCTTCAACTTGCACCACAAACCCCTCATCAGACATGCCATAGTGCTGTTCTTGCTGGAATCTGCTTGCTTCTAATCTCTTTTCAAAAATTCTTCAGATACTGTCCAAAGCAATGTACTCTGAAGTCGCAGGCACCCTTAGTACCTTTCTTTGCCTTAGGTACCTTCCTTTCCCTGAGTACCTTTCTTTTGCTGTTTTTTCCTCCATCTCCTCCTTCCCAGAATTAAGCCCAGCGGCAGGCTCTAGGCGGGCGCAGGAGGAAAGCCAGGGGGAGATAGTCGAAAGTATTAGTTCACAAACATTCACTTTCAGTTACAACAGCTTCCCCTTGCCCCTGCGGAGGCCTGAGGAGCCTCGGCACTCACCCATATCCAAGTCTTCCCCCTCCTCCTGAGGTCCCCAGAGATGTGTGAGAGAGCAGGCGCTGCTCGGCGTGCAGTCCACTTGTCCAAACTGCGCCCAGCCTCCAGTGCCACTGACAGCCTGGCCCCTCCCAGCGGAGACAGCCCTGCTGGGCCCAGCAAAATTCCACCGCGCGCAGACCCCTCCCTCTCTCCACCTGCCTCTAGTCATTGAAACCTAGTTCCCTCAGCTTCACAGTGGCCTAGCTCCCAGGGGCCCCCACCATGACCTCTTTCACTTTCTGAAGAGATGCTTTCCACTGCCTCCCTCCTAAATACATTGCCGGCACACACATTCTCACAGCACCTCAAGAGCCCAAGAATTAACCCTTACCCCAAATAATAATGGGATGGGGGAGAGGGGTACTCAGGGGGGAAAAAATATTCCAAAAAAGAAAAAAGAAAATAATTTGAGATCATCCGATGCTGTCTATTTTTTTCTGTTGTCTTTAGTACAATTATTTTTTTCTTAATAAGATGTTAAAAACAAAAGAAAAAATGTCCTTTATACTGAGCAATCTTTTCTATATTAAATGTTTCTTCTTGCAAGATGATGTGACTAAAATCTTAAACACAGACACACACACACACACACACACACACACACACACACTAAGCCAAGCTTACCTGAAAGTAAAGGACAAACAGGCACCTGGACTCGTGTTGGAACTCCACTACACCAGTTGTTCACTGGGATTTGGTTTCTTAATTTGTGAAAATAAACGATCTGGGAAAAAAAAATTACCTCTAACGTTCCTTCAAGCCAAAAGACATAATAATAATTCTATGGGGATTTGGCCCAATTTTTTTTCAAGATTTATCCTGGAGAGGTTATTTTGGTAAGTCCCTAGAGTTTCTTAAGCTTCTGTTTCATGTAGCATACACCCTAAACTGTACAAATTTATAGGAAGAACAAGGGAAGATAAAGCAGACCTGGTTACCAACCTTGAGGAGATTGCTCTCTAATGGTGACAGTAATAAAAGATATATATGCAGTATCTTTAGCAGCAGGAACACATACAGACCATACGATTGAAATGGTTTAGAAACATTTGTTCAGCCATCTCTCCCATAAAGGAAGAGTTATGCTCTTCCCAGGGATATTGCTAATGCATTTCAGTTCAATGGGAGTAGAAAGTCGTTCTTGTGGGAGGGGAAAGGAGTAGTCAATAACAGTTAAAAGTGTTCAACATCTAGTTGAGAAAGACATCATTCTGGAACTGACAAATCTGAATGAAGTGGGATTACTGCAAAGCATGTCATTCATACAGTAGTTCTACATAAATAAATTATGAATTTTGGAGTAATTCAAAAGCTCAGATGTGCAAGTATCCAAGATCTCATTTCAAGATAATATAATTTTAAGAAATTAGAGTTTCTTTAGAATTTCTGTAGAATCCCATCATGATTCTGAAATATTAAATAATGATGACAACATGAAGTGAGTATAACTGCCAGGCAATATTCCCAGGCAATATAAGTAAGAAAAAGTCACAGGTAAGCAGAGATGCTGCAGAGCCGGACCTTAATCAGTTTACTACACTGTAATTGTATCCAGAGAGATTGACAAATGCGTGGTAAAATGGCTGAGTATCCTTTAAACAGAGCATAATTCATAAATGGTTTAAATGTCCCTAAAAAATATGTAAGAATTAAAAAAAAAAAAAACAATTCAAAAAATGGGTTGTGGGGGGCCTGAACAAAAAGTTTGTAAAAGCTGAAATATAAATGACTAGGAAAAGACGTGAGGTGTGCAACATCTTAAGGAGGGAAATGTATATTAAAACTACTTTAAGATTTCTTCTCATTCCTATCAGAATGGCCATCATTAAAAATACAGATGACAACAGATTCTTGTGTGGATGTGGAAATGCAGCACTCAAACACTGCTGCTGGGAATGCAAATGAGGGCAGTCACTTTGGAAACCAGTCAGACAGTTTATCCAAAAACGATAGATAGAACTGCCACATGACCTGGCTATACCATTCCTGGTCACGCACTCAAAGCAGGGACTTTACGTCCTGCCATGTGCAACTCTGTTAGCAGTAGCTACGAAATGGAGCAATCTAGATAGTCAGCAACCCGCAAATAGATAAGAAAAATAAAGTATATGTGCACAGAAGAAAAATACTCAGCTGGAAGATAGATAGATAGATAGATAGATAGATAGATAGATAGATAGATAGATAGATAGAAGCATGAAATTAGAAGGCAAATGGAAGGAACTAGAATGGCAAACTCTCTGTATCCTCTCTCATGTAGACGTCAGGTCCTTGCTTTAAGTCTTCTGTTTGTGTCCTTACCTTGGAGCACAATGGAAGCCATGAATCTAGAAAGAGGCTGTATTTTGGAGGGGCAGTGATGTATTAAAAGAGGAAGGATAGTAGACTACAGGCAAAACAAAAAATAGAAGGAACCCCAGGGGTAGAAAAGCTGAAGCGGGGGTGTGTGGAAGGACAGGGGAACTTATGGGGAGGAAGAATGGCTAACCTACAGGAAGGACATGCAAAATGTCATGTCAAAGCCTACTGTCTCACAACCTGATTTAAAAAACATACATGGAGGGATAATAGAGTACATGTAATACAAAAAAGGAGAAAGGAAGTCTGAGAGTTAAAAGATTAACTAGGGATGAGGTACAAAGCAAAGGTCAGAAGAGGAAATGTAGAGTGAATTCAGGAGACATCAAAAAGCCACTTGTTACTAAGTTAATTTTAAAATAGAATTTTAAAAACTTGTGTTGAGAAATTTTAATCCAGAAACACAATACTGTGGCAAGGAATCATCACATCCAGAGACCTAGCTCTATGTGATACAGCTGGAATGCAGACATGCCACACACCTTTAATCCCTCAGGCTGTAATACGGACACATCTTAATACAACAGCTTTAATCACAAACACTGAAGGTAAAGTTAGTTTATAGAAGGAAGCACTGATGTTTGAAAGTCAAGTCTAATTGAGGCACAGAAAAAGTGACAATTCAGAGAAAGATTTGACAGAATGTGCCAGAGATGCTCAACTCTCACCAGAAGAAAGAGGAAACAAAACAAAACAAAAAAAACTTAGCAGAGCATCGCTGAGAGAAAGAAGGAGGAGGCAGTTTTACTGGGACAGTTGTACAGGGTGAGAGTTGTACACCGGTGAAGACAGAATGAGCCAGAGAATGAGGAGCCGGAAGATTAGAACACATTGCCTCAGTTTGTATGAAGCCAAGCATAGCAATTCAGTCAGAAGTGAGAGAAGCCAGTTTGAATCAGTCAACTTGGAGAGGAGTTTTGAGCCAGACAACTGAGCTGAACCAGCCAGACAGAATTCATGAAGAGCTAGAAAGGGTGAGCTTAGTTCAGCAGTAAGTCTCAGAGTCTGAAAACATTCTAAGCCTAGGTTCGCTAGAAGCTTCCAGGACTAGACTCTGGTTAGCAGACAGAGGCAGTAAACCTCTGAAAGGACAATTAAATCAAGTGAATAACAATTACTTTTACAAGACCGAGTAAATGATATTGTTCCTAGTAAATGTGTGTTATTAAATGAAATCCATGACAAAGAATGGAATTTCCCCTATGACATGAAGGCCCCAGAGGTCTCCAAACACAGAATGTTGCCCACCATAGTGAGAAATTCTTATTTCTGAAAACACCAAACACTTTGGCTGAAAGGCATAGAGAAATCCATCTCAAATTAACTGGAAAACGTCTCTAGAGAAGAAAACACATCACTTGTCATACCCAGCACTAAACTCAGCAGACTACAATATGGACCTTTCAGGCAAGATATACTCAATGAAACAATATATAATAACCTGGCTGTTAAGGGCTCACAGATCTCTGATTGGATTTAAGGCCTGTTCCATAGGAGGAAATTTGGTGCCTATTACAGAAACCCTGGCCAAAAGCCAATGGCTGGGGAGGTTATAACAGGTAGATACTGCTACTGTTATTTTGCCAAATGGTCATGTTGCCACGTTGCCTTCTAATATTTATGTTTATATCCATAGACCTGGCTTCTCTGAGTCTTAGAGAACCTCCTTTCTTTGTAGTGGACTTCAGCCAATACTGAGAATCATAACTCACTATTGAGATGCCAAGAATAAGAGATTGAGTGCTCAGCCCTAAACATTTTTCAGTTCTCCTTGGCCCCAAGGCTCAGAGATCATGGAAGAAGGAGGGGTAGAAAGAATGTAAGTGGTGGAGGATGAGGAGGAGTGGTGCCAATTACTGTCCTTTAGACATGCTATGCCATTGCACTCAGAAACTACGTCAGCGGCACCTCCACAAGACCTATAGGATCAAGCCTGCGAAAATTTCTCCATAGACATAGGAGACAATCTCCAGGCCCCATGCCTTAGTGAGGAACAATTGGCAGTTGATAGCTGGCTGGAAAGGGAAAATCATTCTTCTTTGAAGGTAGCAGTCAAAGAAGGCTGTCAGGTTTCAATTGATCCAGTGGATGGCTCCACACCCATGCATGTATGGGTAGTGTTGATTAGACTTGAGGTATCAAAACTGAGAGAAAAGAAGAGGCAGGCAGGAGAGGGAAGTGTTACAAAAAAAAAAAAAAAAAAAAGAGAATTGAAGAGGAAAATGAGAGGAATTTACAGCAACATTTTATTGAAAGCAATAATAATAAAAACACGAACAACAAACACCAACATCTAATAACGAAAACCATGATAGTCTTTCTCTTTTGGTCTATTATACATAAATATATTGAGTTATGATGTTTTAGTTATCTATTTTAAAGTGACCATTCTAATAGAATTCCACATTACTTTTGAGATATGTAGATTCAATAAAAACACATAAATAATTCATTGCCTCAGTAAATGACTGCTATTTGTAATGTCAACTCTCTTGTATTTCTTTGTTATTTATACTCTTATAAACTTATCAGCATAAAAGCTTCCTTCTCACCAGATAGAAATAAATACAGAGACCCACAGGCAGATACTTTACGAAGAGTTAGAGACCTTAGAACTCTAACTCAGCCCTAAATGGGATATCTCTATCAAATCCCTCCCCCCAGGGCTCAGGAAACCCTGAGGAAAAGGAGGCAGTAAGAGTATAAGAGCCAAAGGACACCAAGGAAAAAGGGGGCTTCATTTTTGTTTTTGGTTATTTAATTTTTTCTTTTTTTAATAAAATTTTTATTTTTTACATTATTTACAGTTTATTAACTTTGTATCCCAGCTGTCACCTGCTCCCTCATTCCCTCCCAATCCCACCCTCCTCCTCTCATCTTCTCCGTGCCTCTCTCTAAGTCCACTGATAGAAGAGGTCCTCTTTCCCCCTCCATCTGACCCAAGCTTATCAGGTCTCTTCAGGACTGGCTGCAATGTACCACTCTGAGGCCTAGCAAGGCAGCTCCTCCTTTGGGGGAAGGGTGTCAAAGAGCCAGCCATTGAGTTCATGTCACAGTCCCTATTCCCATTACTAGGACACCCACTTGGATACTGAGCTGCCATGGGCTACATCTGAACAGGGGTTGTAGGTTATATCCATGCATTTCCTTGGTTGGAGAAACAGTCTCAGAATAGACCCCTGTGCCCAGATATATTTGGTGCTTGTGGAGCTCCTGTCCTCTCCAGGTCATACTAACTCCCTCTTCTTTCATATGATTCTCTGCACTCTGCCTAAGGTTTGCTTATGAGTCTCAGCATCTGCTTTGATACACTGCTAGGTAGAGTCTTTCAGAGGCCCTCTGCGGTAGGCTTCTGTCATGTTACTTGTTTTCTTCTACTTCCAATGTCCATCCTATTTGTCTTTCTAAGTGAGGATTGATCATCTTACCCCAGGTCTTCTTTCTCGCTTATCTTCTTTAGATGTACAGATTTTAGTATGTTTATCTTATATTATAGGTCTAGATTGTTATTAATTATTACAATGTATTTACTTTGTATCCCAGCTGTATCCCCCTCCTTCATCTCCTTTGGGTCCCACCTTCCCTCCTTTATCTCCCCCTATGTCCCTCTCCTAATCCACTATTTTTGATCAACTCCCCCTGGCAAGGAGGCCTTACTAGGCCACAGAGAAAGAAGATCCAGACAGTCCTGATGAGACCTAGTAGGCTAAGGTCAGATAGGGACCTCCCCTATCAGTGGAAAAAAAGCCTTCTAAGCACAGCCAGATTGTCACACACATGAAAACTCACAGAGACTGAGGCAGCATGCACAGCATCTGGACTGATTCCCATCAGATGGTGTCTAGAGCTGAGAGGAGAAGACAAGAATCGATCTTGAAATGATTACTGTTTGCAAATAAAAATTTAGTTTTCTGTAAGGGAGGCTTATTTGGAAACAGATCACTCTTTGGGGTAGGTCCGATGCTGAGCAGCAGATGGTCAACAGAAATGAACTCAACAACATCTTTGGAAGTTCTTTGTCTCATAATGTCATGACAGGGTATTTGTTGTTGTGGTTTTGCTCTACAGGTCCTTGGCGTATACTTATAGCTTCTGGCTTTGTATTTTTATGAAATTCTTATGTGTGGGAGCATGTGTGTCTCTGCATCCATCTGTATTTCTCCTGCTTTTTCTTTGGCTCTTGTCTTAGTTAGAGTTTCTATTGCTGTGAAGAGACACCATGACCATGGCAACTCTTAGGAAGGAAAACATTTAATTGGGACTGCCTTACAGTTTCAGAGGTTTAGTCCATTATCATAATGGCAGGAATCATGGCAGTATGCAGGCAGACACAGTTGTTGGAGAAGATGCTGAGAGTTCTACATCTTGGTCTACAGGTAGCAAAAGGAGACTGTGCCACACTGGGCTTGAGCATAGCAGACCTCAAAGCCAGCCCATAGTGAGGTCACACTTTCTCCAACAAGGCCACACCTCCTAAAACTGCCACTCCCTATTGAAAAGTATTCAAAAATATAAGTCTATGGGGACCATGCCCATTCAAACCACCACAGCTCTTTTTCTCCTGTTAATTTTGTCCTATTCCAACTTGCTTGTTTTATCTTATTTTATTTTATTATTTCTTAGATGAGATGCCTGTTTATTTTCCAAGGAGAGACAGAAAGGTTATAGATTCTGAATGGGGGTGGAGGTGAGAGGAATTGGGGGAGTAGAAATTGTAATCAGAATACATTGTATGAAAAAAAATCTATTTTCAACAAAAAAAAAAACTACTTTAAAATTATTTATTAGAGTCTATGCTTCTGACTTGTGTGCATATTTAAACCGGAGGTGGACACTGGCTATCTTGTGAGGGAGAGGGTCTCTCACTTAACCTGGAGCTCACCGGGTCAGCAAGAGCCATTAGACAGTGAGCTCTGAGGATCTGCCTGCCCTTCACCTTTCATTTCTGAGATTGCAGGCAGATGCTAGTTATCCCACGTTTCACAAGGGCGCTAGAAATGATGGAAACTACTTTACCAACCAAGCCACCTCCCCAGCCCCTGCTTCCATTTTCATTCTAACTTTCTCTTTTTATTCTTTTTCCTATGATGGCTACTTTTGGTTGTCAACTTCACTACGTTTGGAATGAACTAAAACCCAGGAGGCTGGATACACCTGTGAGGTTTTGTTTGTTTGTTTGTTTGTTTGTTTGTTTCTGTTTTTTATTTTTGTAGTTTTTTTTTTTTTACCATTTCTAAATTAAATCATTTAAAGTGGAATGACCCAGCTTTAATTCTGATTCTTTGAGGTAAGAAGATCTACCTTTAATCTGAGCTACACCTTCTGCCTATATAAGGAACATGGAAAAAGGAAGTAGCTCTTTGCCTGCTTGTTCAGACTCTTCCTGGTAAGCCCATTCTTCCACTGGCATTAGAGCCTATTTATTTGGGACTGTGGTCATTACTAAAAACCAGCTGAGACATCCAGCTTTGTGGACTGAACAGCTACTGGATTATCGGACCTTTATTGGTAAAAAGCCTTTTTTGGACTAGGTGAACCACATCCTTAATACATCCTGACTAATAAACCCTGAAAAATACATCACCAATTATTCATTAAGAACCAAGATGTCATACACCTTTGTATTCATGTATCATCTCCAGCCTTATTATCTAAGCCACCTTTGTAGCCAGTCCTAAGGAGATGTGAGTAGAATTCAATTTTAGAATATGGAAGTTATTAACATCTCTTTGAATACAATTGAGGACCTGGGTGGAACTCTATAATTCTGAGATGAATGAAAATTTCATTCTACAACCTACTACAGGCTAAAGGGGCCTGGGAGAACAGCCACATGTCATAAACTGAACACTTCATGTCCCAGAAAAACATCAATTTGACATTGTCAGTGTTTTAAGTTCATTAAGGGAGAATGATGGATGAGAAAAGAGAATCAAAATAACCCAGAAAAAAAAATCATAATGGAAAGTTTAAAGAAGAAAGAAATGTGTGATGACCAGTTTTATGTCAATTTTATACAAGCTAGAGTCATCTAAAGGGAGAGAACCTCAGCTGAGAAAATGCCTCCATAAGACTGAATTGTAGGCTGGCTTGAAGAGCACTTTCTTAATTAGTGATTGATAGGGGAGGACCCAGCCTATTGTGGGTGGGACCATTTCTGGGCCAGAGGTCCTGGTCTTTAAGAAAGTAGGCTGAGCAACCTAGTAAGCAGCACTCCTCAGTGGCCTCTGCATGAACTCCTGCCTCCAGGTCCTGCCTTGCTTGATTTCCTGTGCTGACTTCTTTTCCTAATGAACTATCATGTGGAAGTGTAAGCCAAATTAACCCTTTCCTCTCCAACTTGTGTCTGGTCATGGTATTTCATCATAACAATAGTAACTCTAAGACAAACCAGTCAGTTGAACTAGCAGTGACAGAGAGAAAAGGTTAAGGCAAAAACTGAAATTTCTGGTTTGAACTGATAATTAGGTCATTGTTAGGGGAAAAAAAAATTAGCAAGAACATTTGCAACCAAAAAGTGGAATCTGTGTAAGTGATAAAGCAAATAAGCATAGCTAAGTAAAACAGAAAACTGGAACAAAAAGTTTTATTGCTTAGCCTTTAGCAGGTAAGGAAAGCATGGTAATTACTACCCAAGTAATAATACCCTCCATAAAGAAAGATACATGAGGGCCTTACATGAGAGTCTCTTCATAGTCACACAAGACAATTTTCTGGGCTTGAGGTGCTCAGTTAAGGAGAGTGTCCCTGAATGTGCTCATGTTGAGGTTGTAGTTCAACAAGGACAGATGACAGGTGTTGAAGTTCATGAGACAAACACTAGAAAAATTGTTGGACAGGGAAGCCTTGGGGCATGTTTCACTGGTGTCAATAAGGTGATGGTCAGGCGTGCCTTAGCTCTTACTACCAAATTTTAGCTGAAATGGACATACATAAGAAAGTGCATTGGTATAGGAACTTGCAGAAAAGCAGTAGGACAGTGCCTATAAGATATATAGGTAAAACCATTTTATTTTATGAAAGCTAAAATAATCGTTGAATTGTTTAATTAGGCAGTGACTATTAAGATGAAGCACCTATAACCTGATCTAAAACAAAGGGCCAATAATGACCTGGAGGAGAGTTTAAATAGCTGATGAACTTAGTGATTATGAGAAAATAAATGACTGGTGAGAAGAAAATTTTTACTAAGTGCAGAGCTTCGAGACAGAGGTAGAGCAAGGTAGGCCTGAGCATCTCAGCATCCCCTAGCCAATAGGAAAGACACATAGTTACAAAGAAACGATTAGTGCTACAGGTCAGTTTACAAAGAGTAAGGAAGCTCATCAAAACTGTCACAGTGGGTGGGGTGGGAGTGGGGGTGTACTGAGCACAGTGTATAAAAGAAATACCAAGCAGCCCTGGGGTCCCAGCAGACACTGAAAAGAAATTTTATGGAAATAAATTATTATTTTTGTGATTATTTTTGCACTTTTTAATAACCTGGGCAAAAAAAAAAAGATGAAGTGGGTAGGTATATTAAATAAAGACTAAAAATTTTTGTTCAGTTTCTGGTAGAGCAGTGAGTGGTTCTCAACTAGTGGGTCAAGATGGTCATATAGCAGATGTCCTGCATATCAGATATTTACATTATGATTCATAACTAGCAAAATTGTGTTCATGAAGTAGCAATGAAATAATTTTATGGATGGGTGTCAACATAGCATAAGGAACTGTATTAAAGAGTCATAGCAAAGGGAAGGTTGATAACCACTTTAGTAGAGACATGAGAGAAAGTTATGAAGCTGGGATCCAAAAACAATCAAGAAGGAAGAGGAGGAAGAAATGGCAGTGGTAGAAGAAGTTATTTTTTAGTCTTTGCCATGGTGAAACTGAGGCAGAAGTGTCATAAATTTGAGCTCAGCCTGAGCTACTTATTGAGTTCAATGCCAACTTGAACTATGTAGTTAGACATGTTCTCTAAGACAAACAAAATGTTCCTGTGTGTGTGTGTCTGTGTGTGTGTGTGTGTGTGTGTGTGTGTGTGCTCGCGTGTGTGTGTGTGATATCTGAATATATATGTGATCTGTCAGTGTTTGGGTGAAATCAAAGAATTCATTATTTAGTCTGAACAAAATTAGAAAGAGGAGGGCCCTGGAGCAATATCAAGAGACTAGAATAAATGGAAGGTTAACTTCCTTGAGGCAAAAATAAAATTTAAGAGAAGATGCAGTGGAAATGAAGCATGAAAAGCAGCGAGAGAGGAAGTTGATACTCTGCTATTACTATATGAGAATGTGGGGTTATGGAGCTTCAAAACCTCAAATAATGTCAAATTACCAGTGGAGTGTGTTTATAAAGCTCAGCTGACACGATCTTCCCTATAATAAGGCAAAACTTTGTAGACAGATATTAGAAATGTTATCGTTAGGTATAATAAACTATGTCACAGGAATAATCTTAAATTGCAATTATGATTACTGGAGATAATGAATGAACACAGCCTATGGAAGGTCATAGGCATTTGTTTTTGTTGTTTTTGAGATGTAAAGAATCATCTCTTCACTTCAGATAGAATTGGGAGAGCAAAGAAATAACCTCATACAAGCTCAGCTTAATGGGGAAAAAAAAAAACTTACTGGAGTTAGTCCAGGAGCATGATGGCCCTTAGCTGCTTAATCAAAAGATCCCTGCCCAGCAGAGATTACTCAGGAAAATCTGCATCCTTGGAGTCCCCAGCTTAGTCAACCTGTACTTCCTATGTAATCCTATATCCACCAATACTTATATAACCTAGACAGAGAGAAGCCCTTAAGAGTCTTCTGAATATCTGTCTCTTGCTGTGAAGAGACACCATGAGCACAGCAGTTCTTATATGGAAAGAACTTATATATTTAATTGGGTTTAGCTTACAGTTTCGGAGGTCTAGTCCATTGTTGCCATGGTGAAAAGCATAGTAGCGTATAGGCAGACATGTCGCTGGGGAAGAAGCAAAGAGTTCTATATCTTGATCCTTAGGCAGCAACAGGAGACTGTGTCCCACATTAGGCATAGTTTGAGCAAAGCAGACCTCAAGGCCCACCCCAACAGTGACACACTTTCTCCAACAAGGCCACACCTCCCAATAGTGCCACTCCCTATAGGCCAAGCATTCACACACATGAGTCTACGGGGCCAAACTTATTCTAACCACCACAACCTCGTAAAGTTCCATCTTTCCTAGAGCCACAAAGGGATAATATATATAAATGATAACAGTTGCTTTGATGTAAGACTAAGTGGTCATGTCCAACCAGGAGGAAAAGGGACACAACAGTTTCTGTGAGATGGGCAACAACAAAGTGGCCATCTGGACCGCCACACTCCCTACCAGGTTGTTATCAAGCTGACTTGTGGGTTTGTGGAGTGATTCAAGATCTTCAGAACTGAGACTTTGTGATACAGTTGCAAGAGGCTGGGAAAGCTTTGTCCTCTCGTAAATGCCTTCCACAGCCAGGTTTTTGCCTTTTTACCCTGGTGAAGTTATTCTGACCTGTGGTTTCTCAGGACCAACAGTTTCCAATCTGGGGGGAGCTCCTACTAGGTTTAGACATAAAGTATCCCAAAGTCAGTTGAAAATTGACAAAAGAGAATTCTCAGTTTAGCTCTGTTATCTAACACCCATCAGAATGGCTAAGATCAAAATCTCAAGTGACAACACATGGTGGAGAGGATGTGGAGAAAGAGGAACCTTCCTCCATTGCTGGTGGGAAAGTAAACTTGTACAACCACTTGAAAAGTCAATCTGGTGCTTTCTCAGAAAATTAGGAATAGTGCTACTGTGAGATTCAGCTATATCACTCCTAGGTACATAGTTAAATAATGCTCAAGTACACAACAAGGACATTTGCTCAACCATGTTCATAGCAGCTTTTATTCCAGCCAAAATCTGGAAACAATCTAATTGTCCCTCAACAGACATTGTGGGACATTTACACAATGGAATACTACTCAGCTATTAAAAACAAAGAAATTTGCAGGCAAATGGTAAGGACTAGACAAGATCATCCTGAGTGAAGTAACCCAGAAGCAGAAAGACACACATGGTATATACTCACCTATAGGTGTATATTAGACATATAACATAGGATAAACATACTGAAATCTGTAGTCCTAAAGAAGCTGAACAAAAAGGAGGACCTTAGGGAAGATGCTCAATCCACATTTAAAAGGGCAAATGGGATAGACATGAGAAGCGGAAAAAGACAGAGAACAGGACACAAGCCTAGCACAGAGGGCCTCTGAAAGACTCTATTGATTGAGGCATCAAAGCAGATACTGAGACTCATAGGCAAACTTTGGGCATAGTGTAGGGAATCTTATGGAAGAAAGGGGGAGAGAGAAAGACCTGGAAGGGACAGGATCTCCACGACACCAATAGAGCCAAAAAACCTGGGCCCAGCGGGTCCTGAATAGACCAACGCTCCAACCAAGGACCTTGCTTGGAGAGGACCTAGACCCCCTGTTCAGAGGAAGTGCACAGGCAGCTCAGTGTCCAAGTGGGTTCCCCAGTAAGGGGAGCAGGGGCTGTCTCCGACATGAACTCAGTTCCTGGCTCTTTGATCACCTTCCCCTATGGGGTGCAGCCTTGGCAGGCCACAGAGGAAGACAATGCAGCCAGTCCTGATGAGACCTGATAAGCTAGGGTCAGATGGAAGGGAAGGAGGCTCTCCCCTATCAGTGGACTTGGGGAGGAAAAGAGAGAGGGAGAATAGGATTAGGAGGGGATGAGGGAAGGGGTACATCTGGGATAGAAAGTGAATAAATTGTAATAAATAAATAAATAAATAAATAAATAAATAAATAAATAAATAAATAAATAAAAATTTAAACAAGAAAAAAATTTTAAAAAAGAAAATTGATAAAAGCTGGTGAGAAGCTTGGCTCAAATTACTTTCAAAGAGAACCAGGTCTGAAGTTGGCTTGAAGAAATGAGTATTGTAAGAAATTTTTTAAAAGATTTATTTTTGCATTGGTGGTTTGCCTGCATGTATGTCTGTGAAGGTGTCAGAATGCCTGGAACTGGAGCTGTAGACATTTTTGAGTTTACATTTGGGTGCTGAGAATTGAACCTAGGTCCCTGGTTTAAGAGCAGTCAGTGCTCTTAAACCTCTGAGCTCTCTCTCTCTCTCTCTCTGTCTCTCTCTCTCTCTCTCCAGGCCCCATAGAGTTTTTTCTAGATAGAGTTTCTCCTTGTAGCCCTGGCTACCCTGGAATTCACTCTGTACACCAGGCTGACCTTAAACTCAGAAATCCACCCACCTCTCTCTCTCAAGTGCAGGGATTAAAGGTGTGTGCCACCAACACCTGGCTATAAGAGAATCTAAACACAGAACAGACCAACATAAAAAAAAAAAAACAAAGTAAATACAAACTAAGTAAAAGCAAGGAAAACAAATAAGCAAATCATAAGAAAAAATTAATAAAAATAAAAATAAGAAAAATACGTATAGCCAAGATCACAAAGTTGGAAACAAATATAAACAGCAATAAAGACGGGAAACAAAGAAAATAAAAGAATGGGAAATAGGAGATGTAACAAGAGAAAATCAAATATAATAAGGAACTGGTTTTGAATCAGAGAGTACTTGACTTTGGTTTCAGCCTTCTTGCACTGCCTGACATTCATTTGTAACTTATTTATTTTTTCTCTTCTTCATACATAATACATTTTAATGGTGGTTTTTATGTTTACAGCACACCAGAGAGAAGACAGAGATTCGGCTCATGCCTTTGCCCCCTAAAGTTCTAGTGTCTGCCCACGTGAGAGTTTACCTCCACCTCAGGTTCTCAAGGACATCGTGGTGGCTCACAGGTTTGGTCACACACATGCCTGTGCACCTGCAAACTCAAGTGCAAACACACCGCACACATACACCAAAAGCCTCTTTTACAACAAAAAGTAACATTAACATGAACCATGTGACAAATGGAAAAACTGAGCTTAAACATGCTGTGCTCGTTCCCAACGTTATGCAACCACTGAATTTCAGAGTAAGAGTTGGCCCGGAAATCGGAAATCTTCATTCCTTCCCCTGAGCAATGCTGACCCTAATCTAACTTAATATTTCTTAATTGTAACTTGCTCCTCTTCTGCGCTGGTTCTCATTATTACAGCAGTTCCCTGCTCTTGCTGACAAAAGTGTCCTTTTGTATCTGTCATGCATCCATAATTATTTTATAACCACACTAATTTACTACTTAGCTGATTATAATTTTGGGGTCAAAAAATATCAAGTTTAGGCTGTCTTTTTATTCCATTGCTTGATTATTTTGCATTCCTGACTATTTAAAGACTTATTTCTTACCACTTTCTTGAGGCAATAGACATTTATAAGCACTGCTGATTCACTCTTGAGTTAGTCTTATTTGTAGAAGTTAACTAAATATGATAATTACAATAAAAATGAAATCCCATGTTACATGCTCGCCACTATAGTACAGATCTCAAATGTCATCCAGAGTCCTCTATGCAAAAGATCTGCTCCCTAGCTTATTGTTACCGGGAGTGAGAGGTAGTGGGAAACTTTTTAAATTTTTTTTATATTAATTACAGTTTTTTTTCACTTTGTATCCCAGCTGTAGTCCCCTCCCTCATTCCTCTCCAATACACCCTCCCTCCCTCATCCCCTTCCATGCCCCTCTCCACTGATACAGGAAGTCCTCTTCCCCTTCCTTCTTACCCTAGCTTATCAGAGCCTGTCTTCCTCTCTGGTCTGGTAAGGCTGCTCCCCCCAGTCATTAGGTGAGTGGTTTTCCTTGTCCTGTCACATACTCCCATCATGCTGTGCTGTCATGTTGTAGCCCCAAAAGCCATGGAGACCATTAAATGCAGAACAAACCTTCAAACCATTGAACTACAATAAATATTTTCTCTCTAAAATGTTTATTCATATCAGGTATTTATTATACTAGTGGAAGGCTGGCTAATATTGGCCCTCAGTACAGACCTCAGTCCTTTTTCTATTTTTCATGTTTAACTTAACTTGTTTTTTTAACTTTAATTGCTTTATCTCCAACCCACTTTTGTGTAGGCGTATCATGACTATGTTAATAGTTTCAGCAATCCACTGCCACCACTAAATGCTCTTCATTAGACTTGAAATAAAACCTCAGAATTATATAATCTCTCAGAATTCACTTAGTCCAGAGCAAAAAATATGAAATTATCAAGTATAATTAACAGAGCTCTAGCTAAAGACCTGTTTTAATACACCACAAATATTGTTTCTCATTGGAGTACCCTCTTGGTATTAATATGTATCACGTTATTTGCCAGTACTTTTTACTTCTACTTTTCTCCACAAGTATTAAGTTGTTGTAAATGGGAAAACTGAGAAAAAGGGAATTTAAATAAATTCATGCAAGTTCACATAGAAACTCAGGAAGTCTGATTCTGTAAGTCATAGTGTGTGAACATAGTCAACTTGTCTTCTAGGAGGCTACAGCTTATTATTCTTGGCCTGGATGGTACATATACCAGTCCAAAGCTGGGACGTGGAATACAAAAAGAATAATGCATAGTTTTATACTTGACTATGCTCTCCTGATAAATAGGTTCGAAAAAGAAAGTACTCTTAAAAATATCAGTACTGGAAAAAAAATGTATACTTTTGTTCAATGATTACTACTTAGAAGAAGAATTTTCAGAGGCCTGCATATGCCTGATGGGATGAAGGGCTGTCTCTAAGGGCATTTCCAAAGAGATTTAACTGAAGTGGAAAGACCACCCTGGATGAGGTAGTCTTATTACATGAGCTCAGATGCTGAAATGAAAGAAAAAACAAGTTAAGCATGGAAAGTCATTCTTCTCTACTTCCTGAGCCCACACAATACAAACAGCTGTCTCATGTTCTTGCCACCATCCCTTGGCTGCCATGATGAACTGTGCCTCAAGGACCCAGAAGCTAATTTCTTCCTCTAAGTTGCTTTTTTGTCAATTATTTTGCCATACTGATAAGAAAACTAAAGAGTAATTAGTAATTTCTGTTGCTGATGAAATAAAAAACAATATTTGTACACTTAAAGTTTTTTCTAAAATTTGTAGGAAAATCTTTAAACATTTTTAAGTGTTTGACATTAAATAAGAAAAAATGAGAAATATGAACGTGACAATAATCTTAAGGAAAAACATTGGTTACATAATACAGTTAATTTTAATATGTTTTATAATATAAATAAGCATAACCAATGTCGTTTTTAAAATTCATACAAGTAACAGGACAGTAGCTTACCACAGATGGCACCTGAAAGACTCTACCTAGCAGTGTATCAAAGCAGATGCTGAGACCCATAACCAAGACTTCGGCCAAGTGTAGGGAATCATATGAAGGAAGGAGGAATTAGTAACAGGGAGCCCCACAAGGTCCAAATATATCTGAGCACAGGGGTCTTCTATGAGACTGTTTATCCAACCAAGGACCATGCATGGACATAACCTACAACCCCTGCTCAGACATAGCCCATGGTAGCTCAGTATCCAAGTGGGTACCCTAGTAAGGGGAATAGGAATTGTTTCTGACATGAACGCATGAGCTTCCCTTCCCCCCTGAGGGAGGAGCAGCCTTGCTAGGCCACAGATAAGGACATTGCAACCATCCTAAAGATACCAGATAAGCTAGGGCCAGATGGAAGGAAAGGAGGACACCCCCTCTCAGTGGACTCCGAAGGAGGCAGGGAGGAGCTGCGGGAGGGAGGGGAGGATTGGGAGGGAAAGAGGGAGAGGGCTACAGTTGGGATACAAGTGAATGTATAAAAGTATTTAAAAATAAAAAAAAAATTTAAAAAATTAAGAAACTTCTTGTTAAATACAGAAATTAGGGTGATTATTTGTGTGTGTGTGAACAGCAAATTCTCTCTGTGTGTGTGTGTGGTTTTTTTTTTATGGCTTAATAACATGAAATTTTGTACGCACCAAAGGGAATGGGAGAAAGTTATAGAAGTTCACTTTAAATCTATTGTAAAATATCCAATTACTGGAAGCAAGTTACATTCAAGTTTTCTACCTGTATTATTCACTTTACTGTGGAAATTATACAGATAAAATGATGTGATGATTTCGGTAATGAATTTTTATAATTTCAAACATATTCTTACCAAACTAAATTACTACAGAAACTTAAAAGCATAATAGCTAAAATAAAAGTCAAATAAATTTTATATTTAATATAAAAGCAGATATCTTTTTTTCTAAAACAATATTACTGTTTCTGTCATGAAATGGAAAAAGATGATGTTAACTTGTATTTATTCCTGCAGAGCCTGGCTTTAAGCCACAACAAGTCAGTCATACTTCATATATTTCATTAACAAAGATAAGCATTTTCAAGTTTCTCTACTCATTTCTGTCTTTGAAGATCCTTGACGTGTTTTGAGGACAGCCTCTGTGTTATGATTCTGCCTTTTATGCTGATAAACCTAAATATAACATAATTATATTTTGATCAGGTAATCAAGTCCAAGGACTTAGAATTACATGATAACCCTAAAGTCTTATGAAGAAAGAACAAGAATGTCAGACTAGTTGTAAATTACAAATATATTTTATTGTAGCGCCTATGTTGAGTGCATACCTTTGCATAAATATAATATAATCCTATCAGCTAGTGAAAATGGATATGAATATAATTTGTAATTACAATGTACTTTGGCTATGTGAAGCCAAATTAAAAGGAATTATTAAATACTGATGCAACTCTAAAACACCTCGAATTATCTGCACTGAATGAGAAAAGTGACATTCTTTACTGAACTCCAAAAACAATAGTGTAAGGCTTGCTAGTGAAAGAAACAAATTACTTTGAGACTAGCACAGAGTTTTAGTATTTCTTGACCATGAAGACTGAAAGAAGAATTTCAGGAGCAGTACAGGATAAAAGATCCTAAAATACAGCTGCTGAGGAAGAGTACAGTCACGAAATGTTTTGGAGCAAGAGAGGTTGTTGGAATCCATCTAATTGCCCCTTTGGAACATCCTAATTAGATGCACTTGCATGCTGTCAATTTATCCTCTGTTTTACAGCTGAACCAAACTTCTTAGAACTACAAATCCAGTTACAGAATATCCTAACTTAGCGCCCTCCACCTCCATGCCAAAAGAAAATGAAAACACTTTCTCTCTCTCCTCTCTCTCTCTCTCTCTCTCTCTCTCTCTCTGTTTTTGTTTTTGTTTTGAGACAGCCCTGGCTGTCCTGGAATTCTTTTTGTAGACCAGGCTGGCCTCAAACTCTCAGAGATCCACCTGTGTTTGCTTCCTAAGGCCTGAAATTAAAGGCACATGCCACCACACCTGGCTTTTTCCCCCCCTTTTTGATATGAAAACATTTTAAATGGTCTACTAGGCCCTTCATGAGGGTTACCTTTGTACTCACCTTCTAACTTCTCCTTATTTGGTTGTCATTTTTTCATTGATCTTTATGTTCAACTTTCATAATCATTATATATGTATAAATATAATGATAATATACATATATATATATATATATATATATATATATATGTTTCTATAATTTTACAAGCTTTTTCTCCATGCAAGGCTTTTAGGATTGTGTCTCTTCATTTTAAGGCCATTTTTCCCTTAGCAAAAAAAACCTCTGAATATCTTGTATTTGGTGCTATATTCATCTACTGTATAGAGGAATTTTAATTCAGAACATGGCTGCTCTTACAAGAGATCATAGCCAAACACCTTCTAGCTCTATATAATCCAGCTTGAATACAGACACACCTTTAATTCCAGGTGACAGAGGCAAGCAGATCTCTGAGTTCAAAGGCATCCTGGTATAGACCAAGTTTCTGGTATAGAAAAACTTAGGTCCAGACATGGTGGTTCAGGGCCTTTAATCCTAGCACTTAGGAGACAAGCATGCGGGTTTCTGAGTTCTGTCAGGCAGTTCAGTTGAGGTTGTGACTTGAGAGACAGTGCAATGGAATTGAGTTTGTGACAGTTTAGTTGGTGGAATTCAGGGGCAGTTTTTACTGGGAGAATTTTACAGAGACAGGTTGAAGAGAGAACAGACTACACACAGGTATAGATCGAATGAGCCAGAGAATGAGGAATCAGAAGATTAGAATCGATTGCTACAGTTAGTTTGAGGCTGAGCAGAGCAACTAGTGAGAAACTGAGAAACAGATTGAATCAGTCAGCTTGGAGAGGAGTTTGAGCCAGAATAGCTGAGTTGAACCAGCCATCCAAGGTTCAGAAAGAGCTAGAAAGGGTGAGCTTATTCAGCAGTAAGTCTCAGAGGCTGAAAGCGTTCTAGGCCTGGATTAGATTGTATGGAGGCTAGATGTCCTAGGTTAGCAGATGGAGTCAATAAGCCTCTGAGACAACAATTAAATCAGGTGAATAAAAGTTGCTTTTACACTATTTTCGTTTTCTAACATGGATATGGTGTCAGTCATGAACTGGAAACTTGAATAAACACTCATTTTTCATAGGATAGTTCTTTCTCCTGATTTCTTTGTCTTCAAGAACGTTAAGCCACAAAAGTGAAGGCAGGAATTGACTTGTGGACTATATTAATTCATTGCTTGTATTGGTTAAAAATCTCCTGATCAAAAGTGAGCACAACCCATCTTAGATTCCTATAGGTACCCAAAGAAACTGAGTAACAACACAGAATGCCAAAGGCTGATTCTATTTTTGAGCATGTTCATGCCATTTTCAAGTTACAGGATATGAGTTTAACATATGATCATTGGGGGTTTGGGCCTACTTTTGATCACTGAGTTCAGTCTCTGATAGAATTTCTATTTATTATTTCTTTTTTTTTGAATTTTATTTTTTTCTTATCAGTTACATTTTATTAACTCTGTATCCCAGCCCTGTCCCGATCCCTCATTCCCTCCCAGTTCCTTCCTCCCTCCCTCCCACATCTCCACCGTGCCCCTTGCCAAGTCCACTAATAGGGGGGACCTCCTCCCCATTCATCTGATCCTGTTTTATCAGGTATCTTCAGGACTGGCTGCAAAGCTCTCCTCTGTGGCCTAACAGGACTGCTCCTCCCTTGAGGGGTGGGGAGGCCAAAGAACCAGTCATTGAGCTCCTGTTAGAAATAGTCCTTGTTCCCCTCACTATGGGAAACCAATTGGTTACTGAGCTACCACAGGCTACATCTGAGCAGAGGTTCTAGGTTACATTCATACATGGTCCTTGGTTGCATGTCAGTCTCAGAAAAGAACCTGTGCCCAGATATATTTGGTCCTTGTGGAGCTCCTATTCTTTCCTTATCAGTCTAACTCCCTTCTTTCTTATGATTCCCTGTACTCTGCCAAAGGTTTGGTCATGAGTCTTTGCTTTGAAAACACTGCTAGTTAGAGGCTTTCCAATGCGCTCAGTAGACTCCTGTCATATGTTCAATGCACATCCCATCTGTCTTTCTAAACGAGGATTGATGATCTTACCCCATGTTCGCTCTCTTTTTAGGTGTATAGATTTCATTATGTTTATCATAGCTTATAGGTCTATATAAGTGAGTATATACCGTGTTTGTCTTTCTCCTTCTGGGATATTTCACTCAAGATGATCTTTTCTAGATCCCACCATTTGCCTGCATGATTTCCTCCTTTTTGATTGCTGAGTAGTATTCCATTGTGTAAAAATACCACAATTTATGTACCGATTCCTCCGTTGATGGACATCTGGGTTGTTTCCAGGTTCTGGCTATTACAAATAAAGCTGCTATAAACATGGTTGAGCAAATATCCCTTTTGTGTACTTGAGCAAACTTTGGGTATATACCTAGCAGTGGTATAGCTGGGTCTTGAGGAAGCACTATTCCTAATTGTCTTAGAAAGCGCCGAGGGAGCCAAGATGGTGGCACAAGGAGAACACTGTGTCTGAGAAGCAGGACAACACACTCCGAGCAGCGACCAGGAGACTGAACTCTGGGCCCTAAAAGAACAGCGATCAATCGTGTTTCCCAGGTGAGGGGAGGCTCCCACGGCATGGAATCGGTCGGGTCCACTCTCGGCTGCCCAGCCAGAACCCGGAAGAGAACCCGGCTAATGCGGGCTTTGGGTCTCCGGGCTGGTGCTGCAAGCCTGCTTGTCCCGATCAGTTTCCCAAGCTGATTGGTGGGCACATGGGTGCCTGACACTGGGAGTCCCGGTCGCAAAAAAACCCAACGGGGAAGGAAAGTTGCCAGACTGGTCACCGATCACCCAGTCTTTCCCTGGAAGGTCTCTCCCACCTCGGCGGGTACCTGCCACCATCACAATTGAGCTCCTGCCGTGCACGGATCTCAGCTACGCACCCAGCTCAAAATCCCTACTCCCTCTTCGGGGGAGGCAGGAGGCATCCAGCAGAATCTGCCACAGACCACATTGTCTGTTTTCCAACCCGAGATCGGGGCTGAGAAAACCCAATCCTTTTGGGCACTCCCCCAAACGCCGCCATAACCCTGCCCCAGTGAAGTGGAAGGATAAAGAGGCGCACAGGGGCTTCACAGTGCCGGAACTCCAGTGCTGCCTGCCGCTCCTAGCAAACAAACTACAGCTCAGGATCTGGGACTGTGTCATTCCACACATCCTGAGATTATCCTGGGTCCAGCGCAGTAAGGTCTAGCAGCAAGTTCTATCACCGGCGCCCCCC
>NW_026596147.1:15483723-15502856 GCF_907164565.1 Psammomys obesus | reverse complement strand
CCCCCCCCCCCCCCCCCCCCCCGCAGAGAAACGCCACCAGCTCAGGATCTGACTGAGAAGCCCCAACCCCTGCTGGCACTCCCCTGAGAGAACCTCCATAAGCTTGACCTAGCAGAGGAGAAGGTCAGAGGGGAAGGACAGAGAGGCAGCCTGCCAAGGACACAGCACCCTCTCTCCAGCGGCCCCTAGCAGAGAAACCCAAGCTCTGGATCTGAAGACACTCAACCCTACCCGGTACTCTCTTGGGATCAGCAAACATAGATTCTACCGCTAGGCTGCTTCTGGCAGAGAGATCTGGGCCCGGGATCTGGGATTGAGTACACTCACCCTAACTCTTTCCCGCGCCACCCAGGGACCAGTCAACATAACCCCTCCTGGCAGAGGGAAAGGACAAAGAGGCAGCACACAGGAAAGGTGGACACCGAGTTCTGCGGCCACAGTGTCACAGAGCTGACTGATAGCCTACCCGTGCACTTCCGCAGCAGGACCAAAACAGAGAGTAGTGAGCAAGGGGAACCTCTGTGCATTCCAACTGGTCCTGCAAGAGAGTGAGTGAGCCTTCTAAGGAGAGATTGCCCCAGACCCAGGGCCTCTCCACAGAAGCAACCAGACGAGATCCCTGCCACCCACACTCCTAGTGTGGGCATCAGAGGGATTCTTGGGATAGTGACCCCAACAGTGAAGCCTCTGCCTTGTGGGTCCACCAGGGTAATCCAGGCAGACAATCCCTGGATCTCAGTCAGAACTGCGTAATAGTGGCTTGCAGGCCACTGCAATAATCAGAGAATCCGTGCATGCACACTGCGCCCGCTAAAAGTGCACTCGAATAGCGCCAGCGTCACATTCTTTACTTAGGCAAAACTGAAAACACAGTGCACACCCCCAAAGCAGTGAACCTCTCTCATCTTCCTGAAAAAACAGTCCAGAAAACAGAAAGAGAGGATCATAGCCCAAACTACAATCTCGAGGAACAACCAGTGAGGATTATAAATAACCAGATGGCTAGAGGCAGACGTAAGAACACTCCCAACAAAAATCAGGACAAAATGACCTCACCAGCAACCCCACAAAACAATGGATACTTCAATTCACTAGATATACAAGAAAAAGACCTCAAAACTATGTTTCTCCAGCTACTAGAGGCCCATAGAGATGAAATGAACAAAGCCCTCAGAGAAATAACCAAAGAAATCGAGACTAACCAAGAGGAAACAAATCGTGCTTTCAGAGAAATGACCACAAAAATTGAGGCAAACAGAGAAGAAATGCACAAAGCTCTCAAAGAAATGTCCACACAAATGAAGGCAAATAAAGAAGAAATAAACAAAGCTCTCATAGAAATACAGGCAATTATAGCTTAAGAAGTAGAGGCACAATTAGTGATGCATAGAGAGGAAACAGACAAAAAAATAGAAGCTATCATTGAAAAGCAGGAGTCCACATTCAAACAGATGAAGGAAATGGTGCAAGGCATGAAAACAGAATTAGAATCAATAAAGACAACACAAATAGAGAAAAACCAGGAGCTGGAGAACATAGAGAAAAGATCAGGCACTACAAAGGTAAGCATCACCAACAGAATACAAGAGATGGAAGAAAGAATCTCAGGAGCCGAAGATACACTTGCGGAAATTGACACGTCTCTCAAAGAAAAAATAAAATCAGAAAAGTTCCAAACACAAAACATCCAAGAAATCAAGGACACCATGAAAAGACAAAACCTAAGAATAATAGGAGTAGAAGAAAAAGAAGACATCAGGCTCAAAGATCCGGGAAATATTTTCAAGAAAATTATAGAAGAAAACTTTCCCAACTTAAAGAAGGAGATGGCCATAAACATACAAGAGGCCTACAGAACACCAAGTAGACTAGACCAGAAAAGAAATTCTTCATGTCACATCATAGTCAAAACACTGAACCTACAAAACAAAGAAAAAATTCTAAAAGCAGCAAGGGAAAATGGCCAAGTAACATATGAAGGTAGACCTATCAGAATCACACCAGATTTCTCAACAGACACTATGAAAGGCAGAAGGGCCTGGACAGAAATCATACAGTCCTTAAGGGACCACAGATTCCAACCCAGACTACTATACCCAGCAAAACTTTCAATCAACATAGACGGAGAATTCAAGATATTCCAAGACAAAACCAAATTTAAACAATATCTACATAGTAACCCAGCTCTACAGAAGTTACTAGAAGGGAAACTCCAAACCAAAGAAAACAACTACATCGAAGGAAACAGAGGAAATAGATAACTACACAACAAAAAAACCAAAAGAAGACAAGCAATGAAACTCAGTGACACCACCAACACCACATCTAAAGTAAGTAGCAATTGTTGGTCACTAGTTTCTATCAACATCAACGGACTCAACTCCCCAATTTTGCATATTTCTATCATGCAAAATTACTGTAGCTTCAAATTAATTAAGAGAGCAGGGATTTCACTTTTCAAAAATGAACAGCAAAAATGAACTGTAACCCACTCACATGACTTTCATTTAGATCATGTTTTCATTCCTGAATTCAACAAATAACATAATATGATGGGGATATACCCAAAACAGATGGACTGAGAGTAGGAAAACAAAACAATTACTGACAAATGTGAGAAAGTAACTTTGGTAACATAAAAGTCTGCTTTTCTTACACTTAGAAAATTATCTGACAAAAATCCCCAATTTTCTTTGTACATATGACATTCAGGTATAAGTAAATGGAGTTCATTATTCCTACCTTTGAATCAGGTGGAATTCTATCCTGTCCACTCACAAGGATACAGTGGAAGCTGCACTCTACCAGGGCCAGAATTAGACACTGTGTTTCCTTTGATTCTCAAGCCAGTAAATAAAATGTTCAGAATGACATCATTTCTAAAAAGAGCTGTGTAGACAGGTGGTGGTGGTGCACACCTTTAATGCTAGCACTCGGGATGCAGAGGCAAGCAGATTTTTGTGAGTTAGAGACTAGCCTGGTCAACAGGACTGCCAAGGATACACAGAGAAACCCTGTCTTGAAAAACAAAACAAAACAAAACAAAACAAAACAAAAGGAACTGTGGAGAATTAGATCACATAAAAATGAGTTGCCTCCGTAATGACTTTGTTGTTATTCTCTTGGTTTGCTCAGCCACCAAGCCCCACTGCCTCTCCAGTCCTTGCCTGTGTTTGTCTTGCCTTTCAATGTATTAAACTCTTCCCACATTTCCTTGTGTATTAAAAAAAAAATGAGTTGCCTCAGCAAAGGTCAGCATTGAATGTGCCTAAATTTTTGAGTCCAGGAAGCTATCAACCAATTGTAGTCATATTGAGCATCCCAAGCACCTAAACATGTAGAGAACTATTCAGCTATCAAGTCAAGAGCAGTGTAAATCACTGTTCTTTTAAGCCATCAAGTTTTAAGGTGGTTGGCTTTACATCAAAAGATAATGGGTTTCTTTATCTACTGCAAAGAGAAGGTGAAGGGTAAATGAGGGGGAGGGGTGTTCCAGGAGGGAAACTGAGAAGAGGGGGGCTGCAATCAGGATATAAATTAAAAAAAAAAACAACTGAAAAACTTCACTGAGAGGAGGAAGCACAGACCCTGTCACCTGCTAAAAGACAAAAGTAAAGGAGAAAACCAAATGTACTAATACCAAGTATCAACTACTTGTTCCTGGAAGCCTCTGGCTCCCCATGTTTTACTGTCGCCTGTGATATTGGTCTTTTTTTTTTTTCTTTAACCATGAGTCCAGCAAATACAATTGCCAAGTGTGATCTGGCTTGATAAGAAAATGACTGGGCATTTGACAAAGTCCAACAACCGATTCATGTTTAAAGTCTTAGGGAGATCAGGAATACAAGGCACATATCTAAACATAGCAAAGGCAATATACAGCAAGCCTATAGCCAATATCAAACTAAATGGAGAGAAACTTAAATCAATCCCACTGAAATCAGGGACAAGACAAGGCTGCCCACTCTCTCTATATCTCTTCAACAGAGTACTTGAAGTAGTAGCCAGAGCAATAGACAACTGAAGGAGATCAAGGGGATACAAATCGGAAAGGAAGAGGACAAAGTGTCACTATTCACAGATGATATGATAGTATACATAAGCGACCCCCAAAATTCAACCAGAGAACTCCTTCAAGTTGATACACACCTTCAACAAAGTGGCAGGATACAAAATCAACTCAAAAAAATCGGAAGCCCTCCTGTATACCAAAGACAAAAGGGCCAAGAAAGAAATTAGGGAAACAACACCCTTCACAATAGCCATTAATAACATAAGGTACGTTGGTGTGACACTAACCAAGCAAGTGAAAGACCTGTTTGAGAAAAACTTCAAGTCTCTGAAGAAAGAAATTGAAGAAGATCTCAGAAGATGGAAAGATCTCCTGTGCTCATGGATTGGTAGGATTAACATTGTGAAAATGGCCATCCTGCCAGAAGCAATCTACAGATTCAATGCAATTCCCATCAAAAATACTAACTCAATTCTTTACAGACCTTGAAAAAAAGATTCTCAGCTTCATATGGAGAAATAAAAAACCCAGAATCTCCAAAACGATCCTGTACAACAACAGATCGACTGGAGGTATCTTCATCCCCAATCTCAAACTGTACTACAGAGCAATACTGTACAGAGCAATAAAAACTGCATGGTAATGGCATAGAAACAGAAAGGTGGATCAATGGAACCGAATAGAAGATCCAGAAATAAACCCACACACCTATGAATACTTGATTTTTGACAAAGAAGCCAAAACCATTCAATGAAAAAAAGACAGCATCTTCAACAAATGGCCCCCGTTTAACTGGATGTCTACATGCAGAAAAATGAAAATAGATCCATATTTATCACCCTGTACAAAACTAAAGTCCAAGTGGATCAAAGACCTCAACATTAAACCACATACTCTAAATCGGTTAGAAGAAAAAGTGAGGAACAGCCTAGAACTCATTGGCACAGGAAACAACTTCCTGAACAGAACACCAACAGCACAGGCTCTAAGAGCAACAATCAATAAATGGGACCTCATGAAACTGAAAAGCTTCTGTAAAGCAAAAGACACTGTCATCAGAATAAAATGACAGCCTACAGACTAGGAAAGCATCTTCACCAACCCTATATCTGACAGAGGGCTGATATTCTGAATATATAAAGAACTGAAGAAGTTAAAAAGCAATAAATCAAGTAATCCAATTTAAAAATGGGGTATGGAGCTAAACAAAGAATTCTCAATAGAGGAATATAGAATGGCAGAGAAATATTTAAAGAGATGATCAACATCCTTAGCCATCAGGGAGATGCAAATCAAAATGACCCTGAGATTTCACCTTACACCAGTCAAAATGGCTAAAATAAAAAACTCATGCTGGAGAGGTTGTGGAGGGGAACCCTCCTCCATTGCTGGTGGGAAAGTAAACTGGTACAACCACTTTGTAAGTCAATCTGGCGCTTTCTCATATAATTAGGAATAGTGCTTCCTCAAGATCCAGCTATACCACTCCTAGGCATATACCCAAAATTTGCTCAAGTACACAACAAGGACATTTGCTCAACCATGTTTGTAGCAGCTTTATTTGTAATAGCCAGAACCTGGACACAACGCAGATGTCCATCAACGGATGAATGGATACAGAAATTGTGGTATTTTTACACAATGGAATACTACTCAGCAATCAAAAAGGAGGAAATCATGAAAATTGCAGGCAAATGGTGGGATCTAGAAAAGATCATTCTGAGTGAAATATCCCAGAAGGAGAAAGACAAACACGGTATATACTTACTTATATAGCCCTATAAAATATGATAAGCATAACGAAATCTATACACCTAAAGAAGATAGACAAGAAAGCAGACACGGGGTAAGAAGATCAATCCTCACTTAGAAAGACAAATGGGAGGTGCATTGGACATAAGACAGGAGCCTACTACAGAGGGCGTCTGAACAACTCTACCTAGCAGTGTATCAAAGCAGATACGAAGACTCATAACCAAACCTTCGGCAGACTGCAGGGAATCATATGAAAGAAGGAGTTAGTATGACAGGGAAAGGATAGGAGCTCCGCAAGGACCAAATATATCTGGGCACAGGGGTCTTTTCTGAGACTGACACTCCACCAAGGACCATGTATGGATATAACCTAGAACTTCTGCTTGGATGTAGTCCATGGTAGCTCAATATCCAAGTGGGTACCCTAGTAAGGGGAACCAAGACTATTTCTGACAAGAACTCAATGGCAGGCTCTTTGACATCCCCACCTCCCAAGGGAGGAACAGTCCTGCTAGGCCACAGAAGAGAACTTTGCAGCCAGTCCTGATGATACCTGATAAGCTAGGGTCAGATGAAAGGGGAGGAGGTCCTCCCCAATCAATGGACTTGGAAAGGGGCAGGGAGGAGATGAGGGAGGGAGGATGGGATTGGGAGGGAGGGAATGTGGGATTGGGACAGAATGAAGGAACAGGATACAGCTGGGATACAGAGTTAATAAAATGTAACTAATAATAAAAAAAATAAATAAAAAAATCAAGTAAATAAATAAATAAATAAATAAATAAATAAATAAATAAATAAATAAATAAAAAGATGAAAATAAAAATGACTGGGCATGTTGGCCACTGAAAAAGTATCAGCTGAAGCTGTTAGAGTAAAAAGAAATCATTTCAGAAAAAAATGCCACCGAAACTGTACTGTGAAAAATACATTTGATTATCTGAACTGACCATACGACTCTAATAAAATTAAATTGTAGTTTATCTTATGGAAACAAACTCAAAAGACAGGTGTCAAGCTATAAAGCTCTCCTTGTCATTATTTTTCTTTTATCTCATTGATCCTTAAGTTATATGATACTACCTCAAGCTGTCAGAATAAGAGACATCTGGTTATGGTTTTGTAAAAATTACATTGATTAAGAATCCATAATAAGTCCAGGTTTGATGGTGCACCCTGTGATTCCAGCAGTCAGGGAGGCAGAGGCAGGCAGATCTCTGTGAGTGTGAGGCCACCTGGTCTCCAAAGCTAGTCCAGGACACCTAAGGCTACAAGGCGAAACCCTTTCTTGTAAAACCAAAATAACAATAATTATGCATCATAAAATAATAACAGCATTTTTACATGTCAAAGTTCATATTGACTTCAAGGCCAATAGTATGCTTTAATAATATGATTGCTTAAAATTCACAAGTTGCTATTTTAAAATTAGAGCTTTCTAAATTCTTGCATTTAAACTTACTTAAGACTTTCTTTGCCAGTTTTGAAATATTTCTTTATGATTAGACAAACACTCATATTCTGATCTATAAATATATTCAGTCTGTGAAAATTATATACTCTAAACATGTATCTCTAAAAATAAAACTAGTTCTTAATGAGCTGAGTACAAAGACAATGCCCAGGGTGGGAGAAAAATCTTTGCAAAGCATGTTTGATAAGGGAATAATATCAAGAATATAGAGAACTCTGAAACTTTGGTAACAAATAGTTAGAATCAAGATGTAAAAGAAACTTGAATAGAGATTTAATTCAAAGACGATAAACAATTTGACAATAAGCACATGAAAAGATATTCAAAATCACTATTACAGTAATGTCAATCAAAACTACAGGGAGCTATCTCTTCATACCTATTAATACAGAAATTATAAAGAAGAAAATGAAAGGTGTCCATGGGTATGTGAACTCATTGAACCCTTGTACACAGTTAATGGAATGTAAAATTACACTTCTATGAAAACACTGTGAATGTTTCTCAGTAGGTTGGTAAGGCTCTGCTGCTGAAGACAACACTTACTTAAGTTGTTGAACACAGATAAGTTGATCTGGTGCCTAACTAGAACCTTCACCACTAATGACTGCAGTTCATGGTGTTGGAAGGTACTCTGAACACTACTGGAGAAGAAAACTAATCATAATATTGCCCAGGTACAAACCTTGAGACATCAAAAAAAGCAATCTGCCTGCAAGATGTATTTGTTCAATCTTGGCACAAGTTTTATGGAACTAACTAACCACTTTCTGATTGGAGCGAAGACCCAGTCCATGAGAAGTAACCTATATCTGACATTGTTAAGTGTCTGAGAACCTGAGACTAGATTGGTCATGGGCCTAGGATAAAACCTAATACCCTTATTCAGCTAAAGAAGCAGAGCAAAAAAAATAATTCATAATGACCTAGGGCTATCTATACCCATTGATCAGTGCCCCACTAAACCAACATCAGAAACATTCTTTAAGTGGATGGAAATTAACTCAGACACCAATAGCTAGACAATGTGCAGAAAATGAGGCATTTTGGAGCACCCAATGCAAAATGAAATGAGTTCATGAAATCCCTCCCATCTGGGTTCAGATATCTATGCAGAAGAGAAGGCAGAAAGATTATAAGAACCACATGTGACAGATGATTCTAAGGAAACAGTGTCTTCCAGACACAACAGGACTAACACCCATATGAACTCAAAAAAGACTGTGACAGCGAAGGTAAGACCTGCACAGGATAAAAAAACAGATAGGTTTCCAGCCCTGAGAGGTGGAAGTGGGCGTGGAGTCTGACCCTTAACCAGGAAGCTGTATACCATTAATACCCAGTGACAAAGGAAAAGCCAGATTTTGCCTTCAGAGTGTCACTGGGTATATCAACCTCAATCCAGGGCAAGCCCAGAGCCTGGGAGTAGTTGTCCAACACAAAACAAAACTCAGTGCTTTATTTTATTTTATGTGTGGACTTTGGGAGGGGTTGGCATATTTCATCTCATTAGCCTGTTTTATTTTCATTTGTGTTCCATTTGTGGTCTTTCTTTTTAAGAAAGACAAAGTAAAAGAGAAAGAATATAGAGTTGAATGGGTAGGAAGGATCTGGGAGGCGTTGTAAGAAAGAAACTGTGACAAAATATACCCTATGAAAAGATTTTTTTTTTAAATCAATGCTTCCTTTTAATTTTTAATAAGTTGCTTTATATACTATAAACTTACTGTTTTTTTTAATTTTTTATTAATTACACTTTATTCATTTTGTATCCCCCCCATAAGCCCCTCCCTCCTCCCCTCTGATCCCACCCTCCCTCCCCTTTCTACATGCATGCCACTCCCCAAGTCCACTGATAGGGGAGATTCTCCTCTCCTTTCTGATCTTAATCTATCAGTTCTCATCAAAATTGGCTGCATTGTCCTCTACCGTGGCCTGGGAAGGCTGCTCCCCCCTCAGGGGGAGGTGATCAAAGAGCAGGCCAATCAGGTTATGTCAGAGGCAGTCCCTCTTCCCATTACTATGTAACCCACTTGGACACTGGACTGCCGTGGGCTACATCTGTGCAGGAGTTCTAAGTTATCTCCACGAATAGTCCTTGGTTGGAGTATGAGTCTCTGGGAAGTTCCCTGTGTTCAAATTATCTTGTTCTGTTGCTCTCCTTGTCGAGTTCCCGTCCCCTCCAGCTTTTAATTTTATTTGTCTTATTAGTTACATTTTGTTAATTCTGTATCCCAGCTGTATCCCACTCCCTCATTCCCTCCCCAATCCCACCCTCCCTCCCTCATCTCCTCTCTGCCCCTTTCCAAGTCCACTGATAGGGGAGGACCTCCTCCCCTTTCATATGACTCTGTTTTGTCAGGTATTTTCAGGACTGGCTGCAAAGTCCTTAAATTGAAATTTTCAGGAAAAAAAAAAAAGGCTTTAAAGAACTGGGTAACAGGAGACAAAGGAGTGCCGCTGCCTCTGTTGCTGCCCTGGTCTGGCTGCGGTTGCCCAGGGACTTTGAATATGTTGGCGATTGCTCTCAGCCGACTTGTGCAGGAAAGGAAAGCTTGGAGAAAGGAACACCCTTTTGGCTTTGCGGCTATCCCAGCAAAGAACTCTGACGAGATGATGAACCTGATGAATTGGGAGTGTGTTATCCCTGGAATAAAGGGGACTTCATGGGAATAAGGCTTGTTGAAGCTACGCATGCTTTTCAAAGAAGATTATCCATCCTCACCACCATCCTTACATTTACACCAAAATGTAAATTTGAGCCACCACTGTTTCATCCAAACATGTATCCTTCTGGTACAGTGTGCCTGTCCATCCTGGAGGAAGACAAAGTCTGGAGGCCAGCTATCACGATCAAACAGATTAGGAATACAAGAACTTGTAAATGAACCAAATATTCAAGACCCAGTTCAAGCAGAGGCCTACACAATTTACTGCCAAAACAGAGTGGAAAACGAGAAAAGGGTTGGAGCACAAGTGAAGAAGTTTGCCCCCTCATAAGCAGTGGCCCTGTGGCTCCATGAGGAGGAAGGGATTGGCTTGGCAAGAACTTGTTTATGGCCTTCTGCAGATCTAAGTCTCTCCATCCAGTTACTAGCTGCCTGGCAGGGTTAAGCGGGTGCCATTTTCCATTTCTGTCACTGGCATATACAATCTCAATTCTCTGAACTGCCCTAATTTTTTTATAGAGGGCTTCTTCCTTCAGTCTTTTTGAATGTTATGTAAAACTTGCATTTATTGTAATATTGATGTCAGTGTTTCAACTCCTGTAAAATGATAAACTTTTGTACTTGGTAAGCCCCTAGGAGGTAGTTTCTTTGTGCTTCCCACTGTTCAGAGCTCTGGCCTCCAGATGACTGTATGACAGAACCACACTGTCCCTCCCTCCTGACCCTTATCTTCTCAAAAACCTGGGCTGTTGCTTTTGAGCCTCATAACCAAAGTTGGCCTGCATGTCCATTCTGCACCACTTCCTTTGTGTTTATATGGCATTTTGTCAGCATTTCTGTTTAGAGTAAATAATCTGTCTACATAAAGGTTTTGTTGCATCATCATCATCATCATCATCATCATCATCATCATTAAAATGTGAGGTGATGCCTCAGTATGTCTGGCCCTCCTCACTTGGCTGCCTGTGGCCCTTGCCAGGCACCAAGGCTGAGCCCAAGGAACATCACCTAGGAGTTCTCATGGCTTCTGCTAAGGATGTGCACAGACCCCATGCAGCTCCATCTTCATCTGGTTCTTTGTAAGTAGGACTGTGTACAGAGGTGTGTTCTGTTCTCCCCACTTAGGTCTTTGGGCGTTAAGGTACCAGGCTGAATGAGACCCTCTTGAAGTCAGAGTCTGAATCCAGCCTTCATAAACCCAACAGGGTGAAAAAACTGGCTGATCCAGACCAAATCTGAGGCCAAGTCAAGGCCGAGCACACAGTGGCCTGCATTGATCTCCCTGTCTGCAAGCTGTACTGTTGGCCGCACTGGGCCCTGGTAGCTGGCTTCAGGCTTTTTGATGTCCTATCTTTACACCCTGGAGGAGACAACCCAGCCACCTGCCCTGGCAAACATTAAGTCCATCCTCTAGAGCACCTGAGCACACAGGTCCTGCACCTCCTGGCCTGCATTCAAACCTACCCTAAGGCAAAGGGACCAGCCCGGGTGTGACCTTGGCACAGGATGACCTCGGGAACCACTGTCCACATGCTTTACTTCCTGGAGCGGGTCTGAGGTGAAGCTGCTATCTGCAGTGGCCTCTAGCCCATGCCTGGTCCAGGCTGGATCTGTGATCTTGGGGCTTACAGAGCACAAGGAGGTGCAGTGGACATAACCAGTGATCACAATCTCCTTCAGACTTGTTCCTGAGACCCCCTGGAAGACACTTGACATGGGAGCCAGTCACCAGTGGCTCAAGTTCAGGGACCAAGCAAGGGAGGGCTGGGCCCATGCTCCGGTCTACAGCCAAGAGCCTTCACTCTGAAATTGGAGGAAATTGTGCTCCCACAGCTGGTGGCACCTGGATGGACTGGGTTGCCAATGCCTTGTGGTATGTTTAGATACAAGTACAGTCCAGAGCTGAGTTTGGATGGATACTTGGAGCTGGTGTGTTTGTAGTCTGCTGATTACATTTAGTACACATGTATGTGATTAGTAGATGGAAATTCAATATATTTTATAGTTAAAGTGTTCTGAAGTAACTGATGCTTCTAGAAAACTGTAGTGACTCCAGCTATGAAATGTTTCTTTTGTACCACAGTCCTTGGATTCCTAGAGATGTTAATCTTGGAACATGAAAACATGGTCTGTCACCATCCTGTGTTAAGATGGTGGGGAAGAGGGTATCCCAGCAGGAGGCCTCATTGGCAAGGAATTGTGGGCAACATATTAGCCACAGTGCCTACAAGTCCTGTAATTAAAACATTTCCACCAGCTGAAAAATAAAAATAAAAAAAGAACTTGGTAACAGGTTTCAATAAAGGAGTGTGTTGTCAGTCTAACAACTGTAGTCCTTTTAAAATTATAATCAAGGTTAGAGAGAATATACAAAGTGACAGAAGATTTATGCATGTATAAGAAACTGACTCACAAATAATCTGGAATCAACTTTCTGTTTTCAGGCATCCATTTACTAACTTTTAGCTTCATAAGGTTTTAACATGCATGCACTCATGATAAAGTCCAGTCTCACCTAAGGATAAACTGGCAAATCCCCTGAAATGACTGATTGTCAAAAATGTGACAGTGTTTTACTTTCCATATTCCTGCAAAGTGTTTACTCCAAATTTATAAGGCACGTCTCCAAGAAAGAAGACAATATGTAAACATCCCTTTCAAAGAACTGTTACAGAGAGCTCAGCTTCTAGGTAATTTCCTTTCCCCACAAACTGAAAGAAAGTAAATGCATCAAAATACACCTCTCTCGCAAAAAAGAAAAATAAACTCAAAATCATTCAGAGTAGAATTATCATATGATCCAGAAAATATATTTCTGGTTATGTAATCAAGGGAATCAGATGAAGGTGTGTAAGTGATGGTGACATTATCATGTTCACAGTATCATTTGCTTAGCCATAGAAGCATCTCAAGTTTCAATGCATGGATCAGCAAAATGTGGTCCATATCCACAACACAACATTCTTTAGCATTTAACATTCTCTCTGAAGAGAGAGAAATTTTGGACAAATACAAACTAAGTTTCAATGATCAATTAACATGATGGTAGGCATACTGTCATACTCACGTAATCACAGAATATAAGATGTGGATGCAGTCATATCAGGAGTTCAAGATCAGCTTTAGCAACATATAAAATTTGAGGCCAGTCTGGGCTACATAGAGACCCTATCTCAAGCCCTTCTCATTGTCAAATTTATATGTAATATGCTTGTTATTTAGACCACTTTCCCAATAAGCAAATATGAAAGGTGTGTTTAAAGTAACAATAGCGTATAGATCCAAAATTATAACAAGTTATAGAGAAAAAAGTAGAAATCTAAAAGGCGTTTATATGGAAATTTTTATTTTATTTTATTTTTTTCTTTTCATTATTATTTTTTACATTAATTACAGTTTATTCACTTTGTATCCCAGCTGTAGCCCCCTCCATCATTCCTTCCCAATCCCACTCTCCCTCCCTTATCTTCCTTCCATGCCAATATCCAAGTCCACTGATAAGGGACTTGGATCCCCTTCCATCTGACCCTAGCCTATCAGGTCTCATCAGGATTGGCTGCATTGTCTTCCTCTGTGGCCTGGCAAGGCTGCTCCCCCTCAGGGAGGGTGATCAAAGAGCCAGCAACTGAGTTCATGCCAGAGACAGTTCCTGTTCCCCTTACTAGGAAACCCACTTGGACCCTGAGCTGCCATGGGCTACATCCAAGCAGGGGTTCTAGGTTATTTCCGTGAATGGTCCTTGGTTGGAGTATCAGTCTCAGAAAGGACCCCTGGGCCCAGATTTTTTGGTTCTGTTGCTCTCCTTGTGGAGCTCCTGTCCCCTCCAGGTTTTCTCTCTCCCCCTTCTCTCATGAGATTCCCTGTACTCTGCCCAAAGTATGGCTATGAGTCTCAGCATCTGCTTTGATACCTTGCTGGGTAGAGTCTTTCAGAGGACCTCAGTTGTAGGCTCTTGTCCTGTTCCCTATTTTCTCCCTCTTCCAATGTCTATCCCATTTGCCTTTCTGAATGAAGATTGAGTATCTTACCCAGGGTCCTCCTTCTTGCTTAGCTTCTTTAGGTGTACAGATTTTAGTATGTTTATCCTATATTATATGTTACTATCAACTTATAAGTGAGTATATACCATGTGTGTCTTTCTGCTTCTGGGATACCTCACTCAGGATGATCTTTCCTTGTTCTCACCATTTGCCTGCGAATTCCATGATTTCCTTGCTTTTAATTGCTGAGTAGTATTCCATTGTGTAAATGTACCAGAATTTCTCTATCCATTCCTCAACTGAGGGACATCTAGGTTGTTTCCAGAATCTGACTATTATGAATAAAGCTGCTACCAACATGGTTGAGCAAAATGTCCTTGCTGTCCTCAACATGAAACCAGATACATTAAATATATTAGAAGAAAAAGTGGGGAAAAGCCTTGAACTCATTGGTACAGGAGACAAGTTCCTGAACAGAACACCAACAGCTCAGGCTCTAAGATCAACAATCAATAAATGGAACCTCATGAAACTGAAAAGTTTCTGTAAAGCAAAGGACATTGTCATCAGAACAAAATGATAGCCTACAGACTAGAAAGGATCTTCACCAACCCTATATCTGATAGAGGCCTAATATCCAGAATATATAAAGAACTCAAGAAGTTAAAAAGCAATAAATCAAGCAATCCAATTAAAAAAAAGGGGTACGGAGCTAAACAGAAAATTCTCTGTAGAGGAATATTGAATGGCAGAGGAACACTTAAAGAAATGCTCAACATCCTTAGTCATCAGGGAAATGGAAATCAAAATGACCCTGAGAATTCACCTTACACCCATCAGAATGGCTAAGATCAAAAACTCAAGTTACAGTGCATGCTGAATACGTTGTGGAGAAAGAGGAACCCTCCTCTATTGTTGGTGGGAATGTAAATTTGTACAACTACTTTGTAAATCAATCTGACACTTCCTCAGACAATTAGGAATAGTAATAGTGCTACCTCAAGATCTATATCATAGGCATATATCCAAAATATGGTCACGTACCCAACAAGAAAATATTTTTACAATAGTAATATTAAATTGGATTTAAGGAGAAAGCAAATAAACAAATTGGATTTATGAGAAAGCAAATAAACCTATAAAATAACTTTTGACCAATAAGTTTGGAGAACTTTTTGATAACATTAGCATTGAGAAAGAAATGGAACAAAAACAAGCTATGAGAGCATAGAAACAATTATAGAATATATCTTACTTCTGATTAAAGCAGGACTATTAAGGACTAGATAATTTTGATTTAACAGCCATTATATTGCATTTGATTCCAAAAGAGTCACTAACAGATACTAAAATTAGTGGATGAAAGTCTGATGAGTAAAAAGAAATTTATATCTTAGTTTCACATTATCTCATAGCATACTTAGGATAAGAGCACAGCTTAACTTGGAGACAATGTCTGTGTCAGTGTTCCAGAACTGTAACAAAATACCAGAGACATATCAACCTATGGAGGCAAAGTCTATTTTGGTTAAAATTTCAGAGTATTTGTTCCTGGATTGCATGCCTGGATCTTTTAACCCTATAGTTAGTATATTGTGTTGGAAAGGCAATTCACTTCATGCCATTAAAGTCAGACAAGCAAATCAAGAAGTCCTGAGGAACATTTCAGACTATAGGAGATCAAGAAGACATTCAACTGAGAAATTACTGCAATATATGGCAATATTTGGGTGTCTGTGGACTAGGTAACAATCTCAATGTTGAATTTCTTATTTGGATAATTTTCATTGGTTAATAATGTTTTACTTTTGAAAAATATTCACTGAAGTAATAGCAAAGGGACACACTCTCTGCTACTTAGCTTGAAAAAAAAATACTGCAACTTCTCAGTAAGGGGTCAAGTCTGGAGAGGACCGCCTCTGCCATCTATGCTGGGATTTTTGGGCTGGATCAATCTTATGCAGGTCTTATGCAGGTGACCACAGCGTTTATGAGTGCTATAGCCTCTCAAATATAGAACTTTGCATTTCACAACTGCTCTCCATCATCTGGCATTTACATCCCTCTCACCTCCATTTCCATGATGCTCCTTGAGCCTTGAAAATGTGGGATTCAGGATTGAAATGGCATGCCATTTAAATGGAAGCACTCAAGCTCTTATTCTTGTCACTTGGACCAGTTATGTACTTTGGCATTGACTATAGGCCATTGCACAAAGAAGCTTCTCTCACCAAGACTGACAGCATCCCAGGAATATGCGTATACATTTTAGTATGAAGAAAAAATTTGACAGCACAGACACAACTTCCCCAACTGTCCCAATCAAGATTCTATCGCTGTGATGAAACACCATGACCAAAAACAAGTCGGAGAGAAAAGAGTTTATTTGGGTTATGCTTCCACATCATATTCTATCACTTAATGAAGTCAAGACAATAACTCAAACAGGGAAGGAACCTCGAGGCAAAACTGATGCAGAGGTAATGGAGGTGCTGCTTACTGGCTTGCTCCTCAAGGTTTGCTCAACCTGCTTTTTTATAGAACACAGGACTAAACAGCCCAGGGATGGCTCCACTCTAAATGTGCTGGCCCTCCCTGATCAGTCATTAATTAAGAAAATATCCTACAGCTGGATTATGGAGGCATTTTCTCCATTGAGTTTCCCTCCTCTCAGGTAACTCTAGCTTGTGGTAAGCTGGCATAAAACTAACCAGTACACCAAACCTGGATTTTTGGCAAAGATTATAGTACCGGGCATGAATTTTTTCCCTGAAGAACAGGCCTTAAATCCAATCCAAATGCAGTTCGTTACTTCCCAACAGTCATGCCACTCTTGAACCAGTGGGCACATCTGGCCTGGTAGGTCAGTATTGTAGCTTTCAGGATACATTGCTTTGTAATGATGTTGATGTTTCTTCTTCTCAGCAACCTGCCTAACACTTTCTGGCACTATGAAGGCTAGGAGCAGTTGATAGTTGCTAGAGAAAGAAAAACTATTTTTTTTAACTGTAGATTTCTTATGCTCCAGTAGGTGGCTCCACACCCAAACACATAATGGTAGCCCTAATTGGTCTTAGTTTAAAAAAAAAAAAAAGGACAACAAAAAAAAATGAACATGACATTGGAGGGAAGGGGCTGTTTTGGAAGGGATTGGGGTAGTTGGAGGGAGGAAGTGGCTGTGAATATTATGGCGTTTCAGGGTTTTGTGTATAGAATTCTCAAGGAAAGCTGCTTGCCTTCAGCCTGGATTCTGTCAATTGATTAACTGCTCTATCCAAAATACTCACCTCGTTTTTTTTAGGTCAAGATTTTGTTTTTACCCCAACTTTTCTTCTGATGATGCTCTTTCTGAGTCTGACATTGATGTACGGTCTTTCTATTAAGTTGAGAGTCCATCCCACACATTCTTGGATTGCACAGTTTACCACCATTTTATGTAGTTATGCTGATCCTGGCAACTCACCACACACTTGGACTGTATGACATATTTCTATGAAAATTCATGTTTTATCAGTTCTAAGCACATCACTCAATTTGAAGCTACACTGGGAGGCTTCAGAGGCACAAAGAGCTAAAAATGTTATGTTTTGTTCCCCCATTCTCACAGATTTTCTACTTTAAGCCACAAGGTAGTTGGAAAACTTTCATCTGTTACCTATATTTTCTCCTTGCCTTATATAGTGAAGTGTATTCTCTTCCCTGATCTATCTATAGTCATTCTCCCCTCTGACCTTACTATGGAGTGGTATGCAGTCTCTGCTTTCCTTCACATTCAATAAAAACACTTACACTGACAAGTTAGTATTAAGGAATTTACTATTGATGGGTTCTGAACTTTTTGTACAGAATGGAAAGAAAATAGCAGGACAACTCTGGATATCAAGTAGAAAAAAGAGTTGAGGATCATGATAGGACAAGGCTATACAGAAGACCAATAGGGTGTGAATTGTGAGAGTGGAGCTCATTTCCATTAACATCCATGATGAAAATCACTAGGCACGATTTGCTGTTTCTGTATCAGGTTTTCACAATGGTGTTCTAGAAGCCTTATCATGCAAACGCCAGAACAAGAGTAAAGCAAAGAATTCAGTCTAGAGCTTAGAATCCACTAGTCATATTCTATTTAGAAATTCATTGAAATTTTTCAAAATATCAAGTAATTTTTCTATTTTGCTAAATATAAATATGTAATGAAAAATTTTACCTAGTTTTATTTGCAAGTAATTTATTAGTGTTGTTTTAAGACAAAATTATAAGTATTTCCAAGTTTTTAATCTTAATTTTTCATACATTTTAATAAATATGAAACACAAGCATAAACTTTTGGGGTTCCTCAATAATTTTTAAGACTATCAAAGTCCAAAGCCCATGTGTTCCTGCTTTTCAACCGAGACCCAAGTTAAGGGAAACAAACAGCTATACTGGGGATGAATAGTCTATTTTCAAAAATTTCATATATGTATACACATATACACATTCACAACTGCATGTATGTTATATGTGATAAGTATATACACATATATACATGCATATATATGTAATACATACTCATGGATATGTTTTATGTATGAATACAGCACTTAGCGTTAGAATTGGGAGACATCGTAGACTCTTCACATTTGCAGGTTTAGTGTGTTGGTCCTCAGAATTACGAAATCTATCTGGGTGTCTTAGAACAGAATACTGACAATGAAGATGATGAGCCAGAGGCTTAACTTCAAGATGGGTCATGTATAAAGATGCAGGCATCGCTGGTTACAGAAGCAATCAGAGAGAAAAACATTATTCATGGAGGTATGATCCTGAACACAGTAGGGAGTTGAGAGGATGATTTGCATATGAAAACAGATCATCATATCAAAAGGGCAGAGACTGAAGAATAAAAAGTTGTTGTTTCTGCTCACATCCCTTTATCCTCAAGGAGAATGTGTTCCTAAACATTTTGGATACTTGTGTGTTCTCCTGTTTTCCACACTCTAAGACTCCCAGGGTAAGGATGGGAGAGGGGAGAAAAAGACAAAGGAAGAACCCCAAAAGCATGGAAAAGTGTAGCTACAGAAACACAACCTCTGTGGTTATGTGACAGGAACACAGAGATCAGTACTACATTTTATAAAATAATATCAAATAAGTTATAGTTGTATTTTTAAAATGCTATTTTGTGTTTCCTTTGCTCTGTCATTCATGATTTGTTTGTTTATTTATTTATTTATTTATTTATTTATTTATTTATTTATTTATTT
>NW_026596147.1:15479035-15483713 GCF_907164565.1 Psammomys obesus | reverse complement strand
TTTATTTATTTATTTATTTATTTATTTATTTATTTATTTATTTATTTGATGAATAAGAGTGCTCTATCTGCATGTATGCCTGCATGGCAGAAGAGGTATCAGATCCCAGTGCCCATGACCACATGCCACCACGTAGTTGCTGGGAATTTAACCTAGGACCTCTAGAAGAGCACACAGTGCTCTTAACCACTGAGCCATCCCTCCAGCCCCATGCTCTGTCATTTAATTAAAAAAATTTAGAAAACGATGTTTTGTTTGACCACACACTTATATTCTCTATTTGGGCATACCTATTTCTCAAATACTTTTCCATTTCTAAAACCCCACATGCTGATTCTATTAGAACACTTATAACTCTGTTAGTTAGACCATGACATTCTTGAAGCCAGAAAATTGGTCTTTCTGAGTTTATTATCTCACACTAAGCACAGGCCTACATTACAGTCATTAGTCAAGAGGTTTGTGAAATCAAGAATGAATAAGTAAGCATGACAGTATGAAGTCAACATGGATTAAGACCAGTGCATTTTGGAATGTCTCCAAAATAAGTAGTGTATTTCCCTGTGTATTTTCCATTATAAATATATAATTTCATAAAACTAGATTTTCCAGGTCTTTAAAATTAAATCTACAAATTTTCCTGAGAGAACCTGTGTGTATCTGTAAATTAGTACCAAGATCTGGCTTTAGGAATAACCAATATAAAATTGTTTTTTTTTTTTTTTTTTTTATTCATTGAATTAAAAATGACAGCTGATGCTAAGGACAAAGATAGCCATTCCTGATGACAGCTGAAATGATAATATCTATTGTTTGCATGGCAACAATACTGTTAGAAGTCAGTGTATCTAAGCACATCCCAGAAACCTGGAACATGTTCTATTGGTCCTTCTAACACATGGGTATCATAGCTTGTTGATTTTGCCTCCATCTCTTGTCAGCAAGAAGAACAGCAAGAAATTTATGTTGCTCATTCTACAGCAGTTTTCCATTTTCAATTGATTTACAACATACTCTACATTCCTACCAAACAACAAGTGAGTTTCAAATTTCCAGATCTCAAAACAATCTTCTCAATATTTTATTTTTTCTCAGTATAATACAAAATACATTTTATGATATAAAAAAAATTTCCTTTGCGTTGGATGGAACATGTAATATCAGAATTTCACAAAGCTAAAGATTTAGCAGTTTTAAAGTTGCACAAAGACAGTCCAAAAGTACAGAAAGATATGGGGTACTGTTTTGAGAAAATACAGAAAGTGGTATGTATTCTGGGCAAGCATAAATTATTTGTGACTGTATCAAGCAAGGAGATGGTCAGATTACTAAGATGTTTATGGTTTTGCTTTGCTAACCTGTAATGCAGGTAAGACAGCTGGCCTTTAGCTTTGAACACATGTTGGTAAGAAGCCAATTTATGGAAGGGTTCCAAGGTAAAGCAGGCCTGCACTATAGTCTGATAGAGTCTCATTAGAAATGCTGACTAGTTTACTCAGCCATGACTAACGTTTTCACTAGATTCTCATTTTCATTCAGTGCTTTTACTTCTAATGATGAGCTAGAATCTTCTTCCTCATCCAAAGAATCAATGACTATTCAGCTCCAGCTAACTGACATCTTTGGGATTATGGTTCTTTGTTAACAAAGATTCTTGTATAATTTGCATGGAAAAGCTAAAATTATTAGAGTTTTTCATAAAGAACGGAGGTTAGGAAGAGGGAAGGTTATATTCTGATAGCTATCCACAGAGTAGGAAGATTGTTAAATTCCTAATAGTTAATTAGTATGGTTACTTTTTGCTTACTCTGAGAGGAGTTGTGGGTAGTAATGGAAGGAGAAATTGGGGACCTTTCCACCTCTGCTTCAATACCAACAAGATGTTCATAAAGCTAAAATAGAACCTACTGAAATGCTTTTGGTTTGGTTTGGTTTTTGCTCATTTGGTTTTTTTTTTTTTTAACAAACACTGTAAGCCTTTCAGTTAAACACAGTGATGGCTATTGGCTAAACATAGCCTGACATATTAGTAATGTCAATTTAAGTTATACAGACTGTGCTAATTGATACCTGTCTTTAGCATGTGCTTGCTGGTCTTCTTTGTTTATATTCTCTGTGAATCATTTGACAACAAAGAGAGAACCATAGCTCAGAGACAGCACCATGAGACTTTGAAAGGAACAGACCTAGAATATGTATTTTGATTATTATTATTATGAACTTGAAATGGTAAACATTTTCACTAAGAAACTGACTAGATCAGAGCAGACCCTCTCTTCCCTCTTCCTGCTTCCCTCTGCTTCATAGCTTATAAAAGTAGTAGCTTAGAAAATCTGTTTTTTTTAATGTTTTTTTTTTATTTGGATAACCACTTTGATAGAAAGACAAAGATGGATTCTAAGGCAAAAATAAGCTTTGTTGGTAAGAGCTGGAATCCTTGGATAGTGAATAGAGAGTCTTAAGAGAGAAGTGTTTTGGTCCCTATTCTGTTGTTGTGAAGCTACATCATGACCTAAGTACTTCTTACAAAATGAAGCATTTAATTGGGGCTTGCTTAACTTTCAGTGGTTTAGTCCATTACCATCTTGGTGTGGAGCATGCTGGCATGTAGGCCGACATGTTGCTAAAGAAGTCCTGCAGAGTTCTACATCCAGATCCCCAGGCAACAGGAAGGGAGAAGTAGCAAAAGTGCTATGTCTGGATCCCAAGACAGCAGGGAGAGTGAGACACTATGTCTGGCTTGAGTTTTTTGTTTGTTTATTTATTTATTTATTTATTTATTTATTTATTTACTTACTTACTTACTTACTTACTTACTTATTTATTATATGAGTACTCTGTGTGTACACCTGCATGCCAGAAGAGGGCATCAAATCCCTGTATAGATGGTTGTGAGCCACCATGTGATTGCTAGGAATTGAACTCATGACCTCTGGAAGTGCAGACAGTGCTCTTAACTACTGAGCCATCTCTCCAGACCCCTGGCTTGAGCTTTTAAAGGCTCAAAGTCCTATCCCAATGACATACTTCCTCTAAACAAGGCCATGTCCACTCTAACAAGGCCACACAAATTCTAACAAGACTATACCTTCTAATCCTCCTCAAGCAGAGCCACTCCCTGATGACTAAACATTTAAATAATGGTGGCCTTTTGGGTGCCATTTTATTCAAACCACCACAAAAAAAGAAATAATTTTACAAAGTAGCAATTACTGATGGAAAAATAACAAGATTAGGAATTTTTGAGTTCCCATTAGGCAAAACCTTAACATTCAAAAATAAATTTAACTTCGCTGCTTGGAATTTGAATGAAAATGAAACACCTATTTTACAGTTAGTGTGAAGTTCTTCCCAATTACATCAAGCTCTTTTGTGACAGCAGCCCTTTTGGGAAGTCTGATGGCATCATTTAGCACTAGATGCTGCAAGGGTAGAATGTGAAGGGACTGAAAATTCACCTGATCTGTGAAAATTCTATACTTGCCCATTATTGCAGCTTTGACAGACAGAACAGTATCCCACTAGAGTAAAGTAGTTCTGCCTATTTGTCTAGCCATCAATGACAAAACAGTGGCACAGAAAAGGATAAGAACAGCCAAGTAGATAAAACATAGATTCAGAATCAATCTATTGTTTTATACAAAACACAAGGCAAGATAACCTCTCTTCTTGAAGGAGGAGAGATAATGCTTGTGCTTCCTTGGGCTATTAATTCTCTTGGTTTTAAATAATTACTCTCTGATCTCAAAGATGGAAAAATTAACACTTTAGAACTCCATGAAAAAGCAAATAGATGAAATGAATGGGTTTCATAGGGAGCATGGCTGGCAGGACTTCATTTTCACAAATAACTCTAACTGTGCTAACTCTTCTAAGGAGGCAATAGTGTCATCTAGTGGCAATTTAGAATGGTTTCTCACATTTAAAAAACATTAGGATAGCTAGAATTGTCCTAGATAAGATATTTATAAATTTGTTCAGATGATATCCAGGGTGCTTTTTGGCCTGGAATGATTAACTCTAATTCTCAGGTTCCCTTCCTGGGGCACGGATTCTGATTCCTCCCTGTTTTTCCTGTTTCGCAAAGGCCAGAATCTTTTTAAAGGAATTTTTTTAGGAAGCTTCAGTTTTACAATCTCACTTTTAGTAATGGAAATTCCCTTGTTTTTGGCAACTAGGGGGCCCAGCCGAAGGACATTCATAGAATTGTAAACTTTGTATTTTTACCCCAAAAGATAAATTTCCATCTCTCTCTCTTTCTTTCTCTAAGTAAATAACCAAATATTTAAAGTGAGCATCAGTAAGTAAAGGTGAAGATGGAACAAGGGTTACTGGTTTATAGTCATATTAGCTAATACCCTCCTTGTATCAATCTTGCTCAGTTTCTAGTAAAAGTCTGAGTAGTGGGAATTGGACTATGACCCTGCATTTATACCCATAGTGCAAAACACAAGACTCAGGAGGAGGTAGACCAGTGGAAGGGCCTTGGGGCCCAATGAAACCTTTATTTCAGCCCATAGTTCAGAGACAGTCCATTTGGCAGTAGGTCTGCGGCTTCTCCCTCTTGATGGGGGTGTGGTGGATCTTTAGTGTAATGCCAGTGAATTTGGCAGTAGGTCTGCGGCTTCTCCCTCTTGATGGGGGTGTGGTGGATCTTTAGTGTAATGCCAGTGAATTT
>NW_026596147.1:15418606-15479025 GCF_907164565.1 Psammomys obesus | reverse complement strand
CTCTTGATGGGGGTGTGGTGGATCTTTAGTGTAATGCCAGTGAATTTAAGCTGTAGAGGTGGAGACAGTTCCCTTGCACTGTCTTTTCCAGGTTACTCAGTGCTCCTTTGGCTATTCACTAAACCCAAATGTTATCACTGGACTCGTACAAGAGGAAACTCATGGTAGACTCAAGTTGGCTGGGCCCCTCATAGTTTAACGAGTAGCCTGTATGGAGAACTAGAGTACCTGTGGTAACTTCAGCAAGAAAGCGCTAGAGAGTTCTGTCAGCTGCTGGCTCCTGAGCTTGGGAAGCTGTGGGAGAGGTCTTTTAAACATAATGTCATAGGGGTTGGGTGGGGTAAAAACCTCTTTATATGGCGTGCAGCTGCCCAAGGCAAAGCAAAGCAAAGGAAGGAGGCCTGGCCACCTCTGCTGGACATTAGAGGTTTTATTTGGTTTCGGTTTTTCCCTGTTGCTTTGTTGTTTGTTTTTATCTACCCAGAACTCTGAGTTCTAGCTGCATAATAAAAATTTCAATCTATGTCTAAAGGTTTTGCTATTAATTGAGAGGTTTTGGCTATGAAAGCCAAGCCATTGTTTGACCTCATTGCTAGGTGGAGGCCAAACCAGGGACCATTTCCTAGAGAAGCTTTTTTTTTTTTTTTACAAGGGAAATTTTAATTTTAATTTTCATTGCTCACAATTCTATAATTGTAAGATCTTTAACTCTTTTTTTAAAATTTTTTATTTAACTTTTATTAATTACACTTTATTCATTTTGTATCTCCCCATAAGCCCTTCCTTCCTCCCCTCCCGGTCCCACCCTCCCCCATTTCTGCATGCATGCCCCTCCCCAAGTCCACTGATAGGGGAGGTTCTCCTCTTCTTCTTTCTGATCTTAGTCTATCAGTTCTCATCAGACGTGGCTGCATTGTCAGGGTTCTAGGTTATCTCCATGAATAGTCCTTGGTTGGAGTATGAGTGTCTGGGAAGTTCCCTGTGTTCAAATTTTCTTGCTCTGTTGCTCTCCTTGTGGAGTTCCTGTCCTCTCCATCTCTTACTATTTCCCACTTCTTACATAAAATTCCATTCACTCTGCCCCTCAGTTGGCCATCAGGCTCAGCATCTGCTTTGACAGTCTGCATGGCAGAGGCTTTCAGAGGCCCTCTATAGCAGGTTCCGAGGTTGTTTCCTGTTTTCTTCTTCTGATTTTCAGAGGCCCTCTGTAGCAGGTTCCTAGGTTGTTTCCTGTTTTCTTTTTCTTCTGATGTCCATCCTCTTTGCCTTTCAGGATGGGGATTGAACATTTTAGTTAGGGTCCTCTCTTTTGCTTAGTTTGTTTAGATGTACAGATTTTAGTGGGTTTATTCTATGTTCTATGTTTATATGAGTGAGTATATACTGTGTGTGTCTTTTTGCTTCTGAGACAACTCACTCAGGATGATCCTTTCCAGGTCCCACCATTTACCTGCAAATTTCATGATTTTCTTATTTTTCATTGCTGAGTAATACTCCATTGTATAGATGTACCACAGTTTCTGCATCCATTCTTCAGTTGAAGGGCATCTGGGCTGTTTCCAGCTTCTGGCTATTACAAATAAAGCTGCTACAAACATGGTTGAGCAAGTGTCCTTTTTGTGTACTTGAGCCTCTTTTGGGTATATGCCTAGGAGTGGTATGGCTGGATCTTGAAGAAGCGCTATTCCTAGTTGTCTGAGAAAGTGCCAGATTGATTTCCAGAGTGGTTGTACCAGTTTACATTCCCACCAGCAGTGGAGGAGGGTTCCCCTTTCTCCAAAACCTCTCCAGCATGTGCTGTCCCTTGAGGTTTTCATCTTGGCCACTCTGATGGGTGTAAGGTGAAATCTCAGGGTTGTTTTGATTTGCATTTCCCTAATGGCTAATGAGGTTGAGCATTTCTTTAAGTGCTTCTCTGCCATTCGGTATTCCTCTACAGAGAATTCTCTGTTTAGCTCTGTTCCCCATTTTTAAGTGGATTACTTGGTTTGCTGCTTTTCAGCTTCTTTAGTTCTTTATATATACTGGATATGAGTCCTCTGTCAGATAAAGGGTTGGTGATGATTCTTTCCCAATCTGTAGGCAGTCGCTTTGTTTTGATGACGGTGTCCTTTGCTTTACAGAAGCTTTTCAATTTCATGAGGTCCCATTTATTGATTGTTGCTCTTAGAGCCTGTGCTGTTGGTGTTCTGTTCAGAAAGTTTTCTCCTGTACCAATGAGTTCAAGGGTATTCCCCACTTTTTTTTCTAGCCGATTTAATGTGTCTGGTTTTATGTTGAGGTCTTTGATCCACTTGGACTTCAGTTTTGTGCAGGGTGATAAGTATGTATCTATTTTCATTTTTCTACATGTAGACATCCAGTTGGACCAGCACCATTTCTTGAAGATGCTATCTTTTTTCCATTGAATGGTTTTGGCATCTTTGTCAAAAATCAGGTGTCCATAAGTGTGTGGGTTTATTTCTGGGTCTTCTGTTCGGTTCCATTGATCCACCATTCTATTTCTATGCCAGTACCATGCAGTTTTTATAACTGTTGCTCTATAGTACAGCTTGAGATCACGGATGGAGATATCTACAGAAGATTTTTTATTGTAGAGGATTGTTTTAGCAATTCTGGGTTTCTTCTTATTCCATATGAAGTTGAGAATTTTTCTTTCCAGGTCTATAAAGAATTGTGTTGGTAATTTAATGGGAATTGCATTAAATCTGTAGATTGCTTTTAGTAAGATGGCCATTTTTACTATGTTAATCCTGCCAAGCCATGAGCATGGGAGATCTTTCCATCTTCTCATATCTTCCTCTAATTCTTTCTTCAGAGACTTGAAGTTTTTGTCATACAAGTCTTTGACTTGCTTGGTTAGGGTTACACCAAGGTACTTTATGTCATTTGTGGCTATTGTGAATGGTGTTGTTTCTCTAATTTCTTTCACAGCCCTTTTGTCTTTTGTATACAGGAGTGCTACTGATTTTTTTGAGTTAATTTTATATCCGGCCACTTTGCTGAAGGTGTTTATCAGCTGTAGGAGTTCCCTGGTAGTGTATTTGGGGTCACTCACGTATACTATCATATCATCTAAATGGTGATAATATGACTTCTTTCCAATCAGTATCCCCTTGATCTCCTTCAACTGTCTTATTGCTCTAGCAAGGCCTTCCAGAACTATGTTGAAGAGATATGGAGAGAGTGGGCAGCCTTGTCTTGTCCCTGATTTCAGTGGGATTGCTTTAAGTTTCTCTCCGTTCAGTTTGATGTTGGCTATAGGCTTGCTGTATATCGCCTTTACTATGTTTAGATATGTGCCTTGTATCCCTGATCTCTCCAGTACTTTAAACATGAATGGATGTTGGATTTTGTCAAATGCTTTTTCAGCATCTAGGGAGATTATCATGTGTTTTTTTTTTCTTTCAGTTTGTTAATATGGTGGATCACATTGATGGATTTCCGTATATTGAACCACCCCTGCATACCTGGGATGAAGCCTACTTGGTCATAGTGAATAATATCTTTGATGTGTTCTTGGATTCGGTTTGCAAGTATTTTGTTAAGTATTTTTGCATCAATGTTCATAAAGGAGATTGGCCTGAAATTCTCTTTCTTTGTTGAGTCTTTGTGAGGTTTAGGTACCAAGGTGACTGTGGCTTCATAGAATGAGTTTGGTAATGTTCCTTCTGATTCTATTTTGTGGAATAGTTTGAAGAGAATTAGAGTTAGCTCTTCTTTGAAGGTCTGGTAGAATTCTGCGCTGAAGCCATCTGGTCCTGGGCTTTTTTTGGATGGGAGACTTTTGATGACTGCTTCTATTTCTTTGGGGGATATAGGACTATTTAATTGATTTACCTGGTCCTGATTCAGCTTTGGTAAGTCAAATCGATCAAGAAAATTGTTCATTTCATTTAGATTTTCAAATTTTGTGGCATATAGAATTTTGAAGTAAGTCCTAATGATTGTTTGGATTTCCTCAGTGTAGGTAGTTATGTCCCCCTTTTCATTTCTGATTTTGTTGATTTGGGTGGTGTCTCTCTGCCTTTCAGATAGCTTGGCTAAGGGTTTGTCAATCTTGTTGATTTTCACAAAGAACCACTACTTGGTTTCATTGATTCTTTGAATTGTTTTATTTGTTTCTAATTGATTGATTTCAGCCCTGAGTTTGATTATTTCCAGCCGTCTACTTTTTTTTGTTGTGTCTGTTTCTTCTTCTTCTAGGGTTTTAAGTGGGCCATTAATTTGCTTGAATGAGCTGTCTCGAATTTCTTCTTAAAGGCACTTAGTGCTAAGAACTTACCTCTTAGCACTGCTTTCATTGTGTTCCACAAGTTTGGGTATGTTGTGTCTTCATTTTCATTGAGTTCTTGGAAGACTTTAATTTCTTTCTTTATTTCTTCCCTGACCCAGCTGTCATTTATTAGCAAGTTGTTCAGTTTCCATGTGTGTGTAGGCTTTTTGATATTTCTGTTTTTGTTGAGGTCCAGCTTTATTCCATGATGATCAGACAAGATACAAGGGATTATTTCAATCTTCTTGTATTTCTTGAGGCTTGCTTTGTGACCAACTATATGGTCTATTTTGGAGAATGTTTCATGAGGTGCTGAGAAGAAGGTAAATTCTTTTGTGTTTGGGTGTAAAGTTCTGTAAATGTCTGTTAGGTTCATTTGATTCATGACCTCTGTTAGAGACATTGTTTCTTTGTTTAATTTCTGTTTTGTTGACCTGTCCTTTGTTGAGAGTGGGGTGTTGAAGTCTCCCACTATTAATGTGTGGGGATCTATATGTGGTTTAAATTTTATCAATGTTTCTTTAACAAATGTGGGTGCTCTTGTATTTGGGGCATAGATGTTCAGGATTGTGATGTCTTCCTGGTGGAATTTTCCTTTGATGAGTGTGAATTGTCCTTCCCCATCTCTTTTTATTAATTTTGGTTGAAAGTCTATTTTATCAGATATTAGAATGGCTACTCCTGCTTGCTTCCTGGGTCCATTTGCTTGGAAAGTCGTCTTCCAACCTTTTACCCTCAGGTAATGTCTATCTTTGTGCCTTAGGTGTGTTTCTTGTATGCAACAGATTGCTGAGTTTTGTTTGCATATCCATTCTGTTAATCTGTGTCTTTTTACTGAAGAGTTGAATCCATTGATGTTGAGAGAAATTAATGACCAGTGGCTGTTAGATCCTTTGATTTTGATGTTGGCTGTGGTCATAAGGTTGTGTGCTTGGTTGCTTTTTATTTTACTGTAGTAAGGGTAATTATTTCCTGTGTTTTCTTGACAGAAGCTAATTTTCTTGGGTTGTATTTTCCCTTCCAGTGTCTTCTGTAATGCTGGATTTCTGTGTAGGTATTGTTGAATTTGTTTTTGTCATTGAATATCTTGTTTTCTCTGTCTATGAGGACTGAGAGTTTTGCTCGGTATAGTAGCCTGGGCTGACATCTGTGTTCTCTTAGGGTCTGCATGATATCCATCCAGGCCCTTCTGGCTTTCATAGTCTCTGTTGAAAAGTCAGGTGTGATTCTAATGGGTTTGCCATTATATGTTACTTGGCATTTTCCCTTGTAGCTTTTAGTATTTTTTCTTTGTTCTGTATACTTACTGTTTTGATTATTATGTGGCAGGAGGATTTTCTTTTCTGGTCAAATTTGTTGGGTGTTCTGTAGGCCTCATGTATCCTTATTGGCTTCTCCTTTAACTTGGGGAAATTTTCTTCAATGATTTTGTTGAAAATATTTTCTGGGCCTTGGAGAAGGGAGTCTTCTTTTTCCTCTATACCTATTATTCTTAGGTTTTGTCTTTTCATATTGTCTTGGATTTCTTGGACGGTCTGTGTCAGGAATTTTTTGGATTTAACATTTTCTTTGAGAGATATATCGATTTCTTCCATTGTTTCTTCTACACCTGAGATTCTTTCTTCCATCTCTTGTAGTCTGTTGGTTATTCTTACCTCTGTAGTTTCTGTTTTCTTCCCTAGATTCTTCCTCTCCATTATTTCCTCCTTTTGTGTTTTGTTTAATTTTTCCAGTTCTATCTTCAGGTCTTAAGTTGTTTTGTTTACTTCTTCCACCTGTCTGATTGTATTTTCCTCTTTTTCTTTTAATTCCTTCAACTCTGTTTCTTTTATTTCTTTCAGTGATTTAATTATTTCTTCTCTGAAGGCACAAACTTTTTGTCTGCATCTTCCTGTATTTCTTCACAGATGGCCATAATCTGCTTGTCTTTAACTTCCTCCATTTCTTTACGAATAGCCATGATCTGTTTGGTTTTATCTTCCTCTAATTCTTTATGTATTTTATTTGTTTCCTCTATTATTCTCTTCATCAGCATAGATGTAAGGTCATCTTCTTGATTTTCCATTATGCTGCATTGTCCAGGGCTGTTCACTCCTGGGTGGCTGGGTTCTGGAGATGCCATATTGCTCTGTCTTTTGTTGGTTGAGCTTTTACGCTGACCTCTACCCATTGGGCTGTTTTAGGTGTTGGCTGTTAGTTTCTGTGCTTCCTGGAGTCCTGAGGTAGGGAGAATCCCCTTGGTTGGAAGATGATTTTTCCTGAAGGAGTCTTCCTCTGCTTTTTGGGTATGGTCACTGTATGGCCGGTATTTCTCAGGAATTGCCACTGCTCACCTCAGGTGTATAGACCTGAGTAGTAGCTGTGGTCTTTGTTAGGCAGGGGGGGGAACTCCTCTTACCCATAGAAGTTCTCAAGACAGCTGCCCCACTGCTGGGTTTCTTATTATAAATTTACTGAGCTGCTGCTGTTGTTACAGTTTTCCAGGTACAGTCCTCTTGAAGAACCTGCTGATTCCCTAGCTGTGGGGTTTTCTCCCAACAGGGAAACTCAGTCTCTTATCCTGGGGCACACAGTTCTGTCCGGGAAAGTGAGAGGAGCGCCCAGCAAGTCTCTGGGCCAGAGGCTGTGTGCTCCGCTCTGGGCCTGGAGAATGTGCACCTAGGTTGAGTAGGCGCCTGGGGGTGCTGCTCTGTTCTGGAGGCTGGTAACTGAGGGTTCCACTCTGATCTGAAGGCTGGGTGCCTCACTCTGGACCAGAAGCTGTGTGTCCCTGTCTGGGATGGCGGCTGCAGGTACTGCTCTGGTCTGGACGCTGTGGGTACAGCCCTCCTGAAGGACCAGGGATTCCCACAGTTTTGTCAGTCTAACTAGGGATAACTGGTTGATCCTTGGCACAGTATCTGAGGGCTGCTGTATTGGCTCTCTGGCTTTTGTAGGTCTGAGGATGCAGCTGTGTGTCCCAGTGCCCTAGGGGTACTCAATAATGGCGGCTGAGCACAGCGTCCCTGCCTGCATTAGAAAGCTAGAGCCTAGAGTCTGCGTGAATCCAGAAAGTTCTTTTGTTGCTGGGTGTCCTGAGCTTTAGACCTGATGATCCCCCCCCCTGCTGTGATGTTTCCTCCTGCCAGGGACACCCAGTCTTTGCTTTGTGGACTGCTGTTCTGTCTCGGCTGGCAAGTAGAACCCATAGGCACAGTTGCCCGCCCGTGGCTCTGCCTTTCTGGCCTTTGGAAGGCTGGGGGTCTGCCTAAATATGTAATTTTCCCAAGACCTTTTCAGGGTGGTGGTATCAGCTGAGTGCTCTGAGATCTAACCAGCAGTTTCCCTCCCTGTGAGTTTGCACCCAACAGTGAAACTCAGTCTCTGGTGCCCTGGGGTCCACAGTTCTATCTGAGGTGGCGAATCAGGTGCCTGGGTCCCCGGCTCTGGCTCCGGGCTGGCCCCTGGGGTGCCCTCGGAACCCGAGTCTTTTCCAGGGGATGTCTGGGTGACCTAAGGTCGGTCTCAATCGTTTCCTGCTCCGTGGGGTTCTCTCTCGACTGGAAAATCCAGTCTGTGGTGTTGTGGGCCCACAGTTCAGTCTGGGACAGTGACCAGATCCCGCTGGCGTGTAGTTCTGGGCTGGCGACCAAGCGCCTGGCGAAACCAGGATCTCTTCAGCGGTTTAGCTAGGTGAGTTAAAGCTGATTGAATCCCCCACCATGGGGTATCCTCTCACCTGTGAAACACAATCACTTGTGTTTTATGGCCGCGAGTTCTGATTGCTGGTCACTGTGCCGATCCTGCTGTGCTGCTGTGCAGAATGAGAGTCCTCCTGGTGCCGCCATCTTGCCCCGCCGGCCCCTGGAGAAGCTTTTTAACTATTATTTGGGCAATTTCAGCCCAGGTGTGGAATGCTTTTACTGGAAAATCTCTCCATAAAAACTAGAAGTACTTTTTGTCCTCTCCCAGAAGGATGGATCTTGATGAAATCAGTTTTCCTAGAGTTTACCAGGGTATTGGTATCTCATTTTGGACCCCTTCCTGGGTAAAGGCTCCTTGTTTTGGATTCACTTGGCAAAAATCAGGCATTTGGTTGAGACTTCCTGCATTAGTCTCTCCAGTCTAGGTATAATATACCTTGGTCTGAGCAATTCAGAATGTCTTATAGACTACAGTTGAGTAGCCTGGTGAAGGTCAGTTACCAGAGTCTTGCCAGTTGTTTCTGGGAGAATGATCTTTTCCTCTGGTGTCCTCCATCAACCTGTGAGTTTGAGCTGTCCATTATTTCTTTATCATGGAGTCTCAGGCAGCACTGGGGTGGGCTATGTCATTGGAATACCAGTAGACCTCACTGGTCTTAGGGCCATTTGTCAGGCAGCCAGGTCAGCAGCCTGGCAGTAGAGGACAACAATTTGGAAGCAAAGCCAAAATAGCCTCTAGGAGGGCCAAGATTTTTTTTTAACCCTGAGACAGAGTTTCATTGTGTAGCCTGGCTGTCCTGGACTCCTTTTGTAGATCAGGCTGGCCTCAAACTCACAGTGATCCACCTGCCTCTGTCTCCTGAGTGCAGGGATTAGAGGCATGTGCCACCACTGCCAGCTGAAGGCCAAGATTTTTAAAGCCCCCTTTTTTCCCCAACGTGAGAAGCCCCCTCTCTCTATAGATAACACTGTGGACATGCCAGTTAGTAAATCATAACCAATGACGATCTGTGTATAGGTTAGTGGACTTTCCTCTTCCCCATATGAGAACGTGGGTCAGATCAATCAGTTCTGCTCTCTGGGCTGAGGCACTTGTCTTGGGCTCAGGTGATTTCAGTTAAAGTAACTACTGCAACTCCCATGTACCTGCTTCCATTTTTCATCTTGACAGTCAGGATGAGCTCTTGAGTCACCTGAGGCAAGAGTGTAGCTGAATTGGCTGTTGGTTTCTCAAACTGGACTTGAAGGTGGGACAGGAGTAGGTCCTGGTATACTGGGTCACACAGTCATTAGACAGCCAGGGGTCTGGTACCCTTGGAGAATGGCCTCAACCATACCACAGGTGCTGTGAGACTAAGATCTTGTTTCAGAGTTAATTGATTTGTCTTTTTTTCTTCCTTTTTTAAACTAGTAGTGTCTTCTAGACAGGTGGGCTACCCTGAAGGGTCCAATTGTTTAGACAGGAATGTCACAGAGCATTTCCATGGGCCCAAAGTTTGGATTAAAACCCCTTTCTGTAAAAGTAATGTCCTTTGTTTAGTCTCAACCCAGATTATCTTTGTGCTGGTGTTTAGAGCTTTGCCATTTCCACAAACTCTGGTATCCAGAGGCAGCAATACCTAGTTGTACCTAGAAACTCTCAAACCTGTCTCTTGGTCTTTGGAGTTGGAATCTGAAGGCTTGCAAGAATCTTACTCTGAGACAGACTCCTTTTGCCTCCCCTCAGCTGGTAGCTGACATAGGCAGCCTCTGATGTGAAAAGTTGGGTTTTCAGGCAACATTCTGAAGCCCAAGGTATATAACTCTTTCAGAAGTGCCACAGTAGTCCTTTTATAATCTATTTTTCTAGAAAACCTCTCATGGGAGGGAAGGAGGTCAGCACTTTCATCAAACAAACTTTTAGATCTTTGGAGTGACCTGTTCCATGTCTATTGCCTGTTGTGACCTCCACTGTGTCTATCCATTTAAAAACAAAGATGGGTTGACACACCTCTGCCAATGGGAGGCTGAAGAATGCATCTTTTAGGTCCAAGAGAGTAGATATCTATTTGAAGAATCAGACTTGTGAGAATGAGAGGTCCCAGGTTTCCTTATAGACAGGAGAGTCATATTCCAGAGTAACTGGCAGGGCACCATGATGCCAGTTTCTTCAAGCCAGGCAATATGAATTGCATTTCCCCCTTTTGTCTCCAGGTCATTGGATATTAGTTAATCTGGATATAGGTAGCTGAACTTATTAGTCGAACAATTATAGGAGCTTGGTGTTTGTCCAGTTCCTGGGTTTGTTTGTTTGTTTGTTTCTTCTGACAGAGGGTAAGACATCAAAATTTTGCTGGGTATCTGTAAGTCTAACTGTGTCACATCATCAGAGAAGGTAACTGTGATTTTCAGTTTATTCAAAAGGTCTTATGCCAGGGTCTTTTCTGAGACTGACATGCAACCAAGGACCATGTATGAATGTAACCTAGAACCTCTTCTCAGATGTAGCCTGTGGTAGCTCAGTAACCAATTGGTTTCCCATAGGGAGGGGAACAAGGACTATTTCAAGAACTCAATGACTGGCTCTTTGGCTTCCCCACCCCCCAAGGGAGGAGCAGTCCTGTTAGGCCACAGAAGAGAGCTTTGCAGCCAGTCCTGAAGATACCTGATAAAACAGGATAAGATGAATGGGGAGGAGGTCCCCCCTATCAGTGGACTTGGCAAGGGGCATGGTGGAGATGAGGGAGGGAGGGAGGGACTGGTAGGGAATGAGGGATCAGGACACGGCTGGGATACAGAGTTAATAAAATGTAACTGATAAGAAAAAAATAAAATTAAAAAAAAAAAGGTCTTGTGCCAATCAGTTCTCTGTGGTTAAACATCCTTTGAGTTACCTCCAGCAACTACGACTTCTGGGACTTACTTAGACCTTTAATTTTTTTATACAATATTTTTAATCATGGCTGACTGAGTGACAAAAGACATCTTTTTTTTTAAATTCATCTCTCATACATTATACCCTAACTTCAGTTTTTTTTCTTCTTCCACATATACCATTTACCCCAGAACCACTCTCCTCCTTCATTTCCCTGCAGAAAAAAAAAGCAGGTCACCCATGGATATCAACCAAACATGGCATAACAAATGACAATAAGACTAGACAAAAACCTTCACATGAAGGCTGGATGGGGCAACCGAGTAGGAGGAAAAGTTGGTTCATAGAGCAGGCAAAAGAGCAAAGCACATCTTTTTAGCATCTATTTTTAATCCTTTAAAAAAAAAAAAAAAAGACCTAGTGAAAATTGTCTAAAGTCTCCTTAGTCAATGTTGGACAAAAGGTTAAAATCAGTTCTTTCCAGGCAGCATGGCTTGGCAGAGATCCCCCTGATTGGCCGAGGGTCAGTTTTTCTACTTTTTTTCTTTATTTGTTTTGTTGTTGTTTTGAGTTTTCTAATTACACAGCTCATTGCTTATTAAGAAGACATAAATCATAAAAGATAAAGAATGAAATTTTTCTTTGGGCTCAGATCAAGGGAATCCACCCCCAGTCTCTCCCTCACACTCCCCATTTGCCCACCCCCTTCATCACAGCTGCTTAGAGCAGGCAGAGAATAAAAGAAATGCTCACTTGGGGGAACTATTTACCCCACTTAGATGGCAGGAGACCCAGAATAAGAGGCTCCTCCACTCCCAAAAGCAGAAAGACACACATTGTATATAATCACTTATATATATACCTATAAACATACTAAAATATGTACATCTAAAGAAGATAAACAAGAAAGAGGTCCAGGGATAAGATGATCAATCCTCATATAGAAAGACAAAGGGGATGGACATTGGAAATAGGAGAAAACAAGTAACAGGACAGTAGCCTACCACAGAAGGCACCTGAAAGATTCTACCTAGCAGTGTATCAAAACAGATGCTGAGACCCATAACCAAGACTTCGGCCGAGTGTAGGGAATCATATGAAGGAAGGAGGAATTAGTATATCCTAGAGGGGACAGGAAGTCCCACAAGGTCCAAATATATCTGCGCACAGGGGTCTTCTATGAGACTGTTTATCCAACCAAGGACCATGCATGGATATAACCTACAACCCCTGCTCAGACATAGCCCATGGTAGCTCAGTATCCAAGTGGGTACCTTAGTAAGGGGAACAGGAATTGTTTCTGACATGAACACATTAGCTTCCCTTCCCCCTGAGGGAGGAGCAGCCTTGCTAGGCTACAGATATACATTGCAACCATCCTGAAGATACCTGATGAGCTAGGGCCAGATGGAAGGAGAAGAGGACACCCCCTCTCAGGGGACTCGGAAGGGGGCAGGGAGGAAATGAGGGGGGAGGGGAGGACTGGGAGGGAAAGAGGAAGTGAGCTACATCTGGGATACAAGTGAATGTATAAAATTATTTAAAAATAAAATATTTAAAAAAAACCTTGCACTCTGATCAATATTCTGTTCTTGAAATATTGACCTGAGATACAATTAGGATCAATAAGCTAAACAATGTTAAAAAAAAAAAAAAAAAAAGAGTCTCCTCCACACCTCCACTCAGGGACCAACCTTGACCATGAGCAGGCATCAAGCAACAAAACAAGCAAGCACCCCTGCTCCCCGCACAGGTAGAGGTATTGTGGGTTTCACTGGGTGACCTGGCAAAGCCAAAAGGATTTGAGTGGCCAACATGAGGGGGCACAGGACTTAAGGCAAGTTGGGGAGTGTCTCACACCAAAGAAAGCCGCTGGTCAATACACAGAAATAAAACTGACAGAAGCACACAGAAAGGTACACAGAGACACACAGTAAAAACAACTAGGTGTGGCCACCATAGGCTCTTACACTTGAAAAGACAGAGGTATCCAGCGATGTCTCACACAGATCCGGGACACTGGATCAGCAACCATGACTGACATCTCCCAAGTGTCCAGACAGAATGTGCCTTAGCTAGACTTACCTCCGGAGGTGACAGACCGGGTGACTCTCTAATTTGTTTCCTTTTGGAGTGAGGTGCCAGACACCTCTGAAGTGTTAGGGAGCCTTGGGGACCTGGAACATATCAGTTTGCAAACTCCCTAGGAGTTTCTTGACCACTACATTCTTCTGACCTCTATCTAAGGGACTCTGAGATCCATGAAGTCTTGAGGTCTGGTCCCTGGGATCTTGGTGCAACCTCCAGAAATGTTCTGGGGTATTATCCAGAGATGACTGTTCCAACATGGTTTTAGCCAATATAAAGTCTTTATTAGCCAGCTGGTGACTACACTGGGTGTTCAGAATCCAAGTGTAGCCCTGAGTGTTTTCCAGGGTGAGCTTTTAATCACAAAAACCATGTTCTGGGTTGGCATACTTCAGTTAACAAGAATGGTTAGCCAGAAACAGAACTACAGAAGCCAAAGAGCAAGGTTAGAACATTTAGAGACTTCCCATAACTATGGACTTTGATGGATTAGGTCTTTACTGTCATTTTTGGCATGTGGTGATATCTACATGCTGATTTTTACAGCCGGAATGGCACTTTCATCACAGAATCAGTTGTTCTAAGGTCTGGGGGCCTGCTAAAGGTCTGAGGATTTTATTACAGACAAAAGATTCCAAAAACACCCACTGGATAAAAGATAGACTATTTAACAAATGCTGTTGGAGAAACTGGGTATCTATATGTAGAAGAATCAAACCTAGATCATTATCTCCTACTTTACACACACACACACAAACACCACACACACACACACACACAATCAAACCTAGATCATTATCTCCTATTTTACACACACACACACACACACACAATCAAACCTAGATCATTATCTCCTACTTTACACACACACACACCACACACATACACACACACAATCAAACCTAGATCATTATCTCCTAGTTTACACACACACATACACACAAACACACCACACACACACACAATCAAACCTAGATCATTATCTCCTACTTTACACACACACACACACACACACACACACACACACACACACACACCTCTCAAAATAACCCAAGACACTAATATATATTCTGAAACCAATAGAGGAAAACATAGTAACTACACCTCAAGGTAGAGGCACTGGGGAAGACCTGAAAACAGGACTCCAGTTGCTCAGAAAATGAGGCTGATGTATAACAAATGGAGCTTCATGAAATTAAAAGGTTTCTGTCCAGCACAGAGAACTGTTAATCAGTTGAAGAGGTAACCCTGAGGATGGGAAAGAATATTTGCCTGATATACGTCTGATAGAACGTTAATATATAGTGTATACAAAGAACAAAAAAATCCTAAATATCAAGAAAGCAAACAATCCAATCAAAATAGACTGTAGCTTATAAGTGGATATTAGACACAATAAAGACTAAACATACTAAAATCTCTACACCTAAAGAAGCTAAACAAGAAGGAGGACCCTGGGTAATCCTCCTGCAGAAAGGCAAAGGGGATGGACATCAGAAGAGGGAGAAAACAGGCAACAGGATAGGGGCCCACCACAGAGGGCTGTTGAAAGACTTTACCCAGCAAGGTAGCTGAGGGTTGCTGAGACTCATAGCCAAACTTTGGGCAGAGTGCAGGGAATCTAAAGGAAGAAGGAGGAGATAGGAAGAACTGGAGGGTACAGGAGCTCCACAAGGAGAACAACAGATCAAAAAATTCTGGGCACAGTGTTCTTTTCTGAAACTGATACTCCAACCAAGGACCACCCATGGAGATGACCTAGAACCCCTAGAACTTCTGCACAGATGTAGCCCATGGCAGTTCAGTCTCCAAGTGGGTTCCCCAGTAATGGGAACAGGAACTGTCTCTGACAGTTGAACTCAGTAGCTGCCTCTTTGATCCCCCTAAGGGGAGAGTAGCCTTACCAGGCCACAGGAGAAAACAATGCAGCCAGTCCTGATTAGACTTGATAGGCTAGGGTCAGAGGGAAGGGGAGGAGGACCTCCCCTTGTAGACTTGTGGAGGGGTATGGGAGGAAATGAGGGAGGGAAGGTGGGCTTGGGTGGGGATGAGGGAGAGGGATACAGCTGGGATACAAAGTGAATAAACTGTAATTTATAAAAATATAAATAATTTTTTAAAGTGAAGAAAAATAGACTGTAGAATGAGCTGGGTCTGATGGCACACATTTTAATCCCAGCACTTGGGATGTAGAAACAGATGGATCCAGTTCAATGTTAGCATAGTCTACATAGTGAATTCCAGGACAATTAGACATTGAGTCTCAGTCTCAAAAAACAGTCAACAACAACAAAAGACTATAGCATTGAACAGAGAGTTTTCAAAAGAACTACAAATGACCAATAAAAAAATCTTTTTTTTTTAAGTTTTCAATATCGCTAGCCATCAGGAAAATGCAAATCAAAACTACTTTGAGATTCCATCTCAAGCCAGTCAAATGGTTGTAGTTAAGAAAGGAAAAGATAACAAGTGCTGGAGAAAATGTGGAAAAAGAGGAAGCCACATTTACTGTTGGTGAGAGTGTAAACTGCCTCTGACCATTGTATAAGTCATTGTGGAGTTTCTACAAAACTTGTAATAGAATTACTACAGAACCTTGCTCTCCATTAAAAGACATACAAGGAAAATGTGATGAACTTACACAGTGTAACCTTCTTCAGCTATAAGAAAAGAATGAATTATGAAGTTTTTTGGGAAACATACTAAGTGAGGTAACAGAAAGACAAACATCACACATTCTCTCTCCAGTGTGAGAGAAACTATCTCTGAGTTTTTAGGTTTGTATTTTTAAGTTGTAGTGAATGTCTGTTTAGCTTGAGAAGCCAGAAAGGGGTAATCAGAGATGAATGAAATGAATATTTATGAATATTATGAACTAAATATTTATTTTTATAAATATGAAAGTAAAGGGAGTGACTCCTGGGAACCAGTGTAAGCAGGGATAGGAGTGGAGGAATGGAGAGGAGAAGAGGGTGGGTTACATTTAATTAGGATTAACAATATATGTAAAAGCTGGCTGTGGTGGCACTTGCCTTTAATCCTTGCATTTAGGAGCAGAGGCAGGTGGATGTCTATGAGTTTGAGGCCAACTTGGTCTACAAATTGAGTTCCAGGACAACCAGGGCTATACAGAGAACCCACTGTCTCAAAAAACCGAAAAGAACAAAACAAAAAAAGAATTTATGCAAAAACATGTGGAAGTCTTCTCTGAAAGCAACCAATTGATTATCTAATCCTAAATGCATAGCCTAAAATGCACAAGTAAGATTATATAGACTGAGAAGGTTGGGTTTATGTATTACATACATATATACGTGTGTGTGTGTATTTTATATTGCATACCTAAAATATGTTTATATATATGCAAACACATATGTGTGTATATTCTAGGTATATGATACCTCCTTTGGGGTTACTGTTCAAAGAGGCCCTAGAGACCTCAAAATAACACATAAATTACTCTTACTGTTGGTTGCTCACCAGAACTAAATGGCAAAAGATATCACCCACTTTGATTGCAGAACAAAGAGAAATAAAACTAAATCTGAACTGGAAACTTCCTTCCCCACTGGCTACCTTCAGAGTGTGGGAAGATGATACGCAGGCTGAAAATGGAGAAAAGACATCACTGACCTTGCCTACCACTGGAGTGAGAAGCCACTTCTCCCCAAGGAGCAGTTAAAGGCTGCAGGGGAGCAGGGAGCCGTATTCCTTGGTGGTATAGCTGTTGATAAATTGCCCGTTTTGGGTAAATAATGCCCCACTAAATTTTGTGCAAGTAACTCTAGTGAAATGCAATAGGTCACACACAGACAACAACATTAGAAAAAATGAAAGTGGGAGGGGTGGTTGTTATGGAGAAGTGGTTGGGAAGGAATGGATAATGAGTAAATGTAATCGGTGTATATTGGATATGTCATGAGATTGTAAAAAATGAAAATTTAAAATGGCTGAATGAAGTTTGGCTTCATATTAGGACAGAATGTCCAGCAACTTTTCAAATGCCCTAAAACATGCTTCTGTCATTTTGTACTAAGTATTGAAATGGATTTGCATCATTTACCAGAACCAAATAAGAATATTGACCAACTGAAAAACTTTGACTATGCTGTGTCTTGCAGGGTCAACTACTTGGTCGTGGTTTAGGTGGTTTAGTTATTTATGTAAAGATTATACAAACACATATGTCTTATTAGTGTGCAAATTTACTTTCTTCTTTAATAAACACTAAAATATGTATCCCAAAAGAACTATTTTAAATTAACATCTTTTATGATTTATTATGAAAATACATATTCATATTATATGAATTTATGTGGTTTTGAATTTTCCTTTGAACTGTTTATGATATCATCCTTGTCCATAAAATGTTTATAAATGTGGAAAGGCTATAATGATTGAATTTAAAAAAAAAAAACTTAAAAAAGAATTCTTGGAGACACGTTCTCACACTGTATCCATAGTTGTCCTCAACATTGGACTCAGACATGAGACAATCTGTTGGGTTCTCCCTAGAAGTGGAATCACACATGTGAGGCACTACCTTGTTACACAAACATCAAAAGTTGACCATGTCTTTCAAGAACTGGTTAGGAAATTCTCTTGCATGATAATAATAAAAAGGTAAGATGCTCTAGCATTTAAAGGTTTAGACAATACTTAGAAGCTAGTTCCTGTGCTGTTTTGTTTCTCTGTTCTGATAAAACACTGACCAAAGGCAACTTGGGCAATAAAGCATTTATTTCTTCTTATACTTCCACTGACAGTCTATCATCAGGCAAAGCCAAGGCAGGAAATGAAGCAGAGACCATGGAGGAACAATTCTTAATGAAGCAGAGACCGTGGAAGAACAATTAGTATTGACTTGCTTTCCTACATAACCCAGGACCACCTTCCCAGGAATGGCACTACTCACAGTGCACTGGGCCCTCCCGCTGTATCAATCAAACGCCTCATGGCAGTGGCAGCAGCAGCACATAACTTTGATCACGTCACTCAGGAGGCAGAGACAGGTAAATCTCTGAGTTTGAGGCCAGCCTGTTCTATAAAGTGAGTTCTGGGAGGACCAGGGCTACACAAAGAAGCCAGGCTTCAAAATAAAATAATAAAATAAAGAAAAGAAAAGAAAAGAAATAAAGGATCTACGTTATAAAATTCACCAATAAAAATATAAAGTAATATAGTGCTTTCACGTTTCATAATTTATATTTGAGAGATTTTTCTTTTTGACAAGCATTCCATGAACTGAAAATACTATGGAAACAGAGGCAATGCCCTGAGGCTTAGTTTTGTAACAGCTCTGAAAAGCATACCCAAAGGGAATTAGCCATACTCTAAACAAATTCTTATGAAGACTGTATTTTTCCTTCTTGCTCTGATTTCAGGATTAAAAAATAAGATGAAAAACTAACTTCCCTTAATTCTGGTGTCATTAAAAGATTTAAACCTTGGATTAAAAATAAGTGCTGGCAGCCAGTTTTAAACAAAAATGGTCATATCTAGGGACTCAAAGCCTTCTGAAATATTTTCAACAAATTGCTTCATATGGGACTCCCAGACACAGCAACATCTTGTTTTGTTTTCATAGCAAAATGGCTCCAGGTATAGTTTCTTGGACCAGATGTCTGACTTTGCTTTTAACTTTTGTACTATGTTAGTGTATTTCACATACTTTTTTAATGATGATAAATTCCATTTACTTGAAATGGCAAGGGCTAATAATGACTCAGAAAATGTCAGGCATCCTGAGTGACTGACACTATTTTTTTCCCTGTGAGATAGAACATCACATCAAATAATAATTGAACGAAAGACTGAAAAACAGAGTTATCCTTCCTTCCTGTAGAGATGAGATCATGTTGTTTCTCTGGATCTAACTCTGATTGTAATTGTTTAAATCTCCTATTGAAAAACTGCTGAACCGGGCTGGAGAGATGGCTTAGAGGTTAGGAGCACAGACTGCTCTTCCCAATGATTCGGCTTCAATTTCAGGCAGCTCACACCTCTCTATAACCCTGAGATCTGACAGCCTCACACAGACATACACACAGGCTAAACACCAATGTACATAAAATAAAAAACAAAGAAAAGAAAAAAAAACACTCATTCCCTCCCAATCGAGCATACCTTTTACCGATGTGTATATTTATATATCAACCCAGTATTATCATTCCTTAAGAAACAACTCCATTTTATTTTTTACTAATTTTAAAGGTTTCTCATGGCCACAAGAGGTTAATGTTTGACTTAAGTACTGATTTCTGTATCTCCCTGAATCTGGTTTCTCTATTTTTCTAGGTTTATTTTTCCTTTTACAGTCTCTAGATCCTTTCATGTCTGTGGATAGTCACACTCACCTCCAACAAAAAAAATAAAGCAAGACACAATTAATTAAATTCATGGTATACTTTTCCAGTGCTGTCCATGTTGTATGGCTTGCCCTTTTCCTTTTCGGCCTTATGAAATATTATTTGTTTGTATTTTCTGAATAATTCGAAAGAAAATTTCCTCTAAGAGTCCTTCTTCTGAAATCAACCCATAACATGTTTATATAACTACATTTACAGTTCAATACCTAAAGTTCTATGTTTTAATTCTTATAGTTTTTCAGGACATTGTGTGCCATTAGTTTTCATCCATCCATCTATCCATCCATCAAACCTTTATTGGAAACGTGCTATTGTTGGTCACTTAATTATGGTGTAGGGCAAATAGTTGTAAGAAATAGTCTTACCTTTTAACTTTGTTAATCTGCAAGGAGAGATAACCTTTGAGTCTTTATTTACAAATACAGCATGAGGGACTCCAAGGGAACAGTGCCTCTAGAGAATATGTAGAACCATAGTAGCAAAACCGCACTGTGAAGGTGAATAGGAATCATTTCTGGAAAATGGTAAGGTGTTTATTGTTTGTTATCTGATACAACACACCTTTCACTATTATGGAAAAGTTTTCAAATGTATTATTAACTTGGCAGACCATTCATTCTACTAACCAAAGGCTAAGAAATGTCTTTAGACAACTTCTGGTAGATTTCACAGCTTTGTGTAAACTGCTTACCTGATGTTTTGTGACTATAAAGAGTTTGCTGATGGACTTAACTAAGGTGGAGCACACAATTTGGGGCAACTTGAATCCATGCTCCTTGGCCATCGTCTCTCACTGATTCTGAGCATCCACTTAATCCCTTTGCAGTGAATACTGTACTTTTAAAGGTCACTTTATTTTCTTCCTTCTTTCTTTTGTTGTTTTTTTTTTTTTTTTGTTATTGTTGTTGTTGTTTTTGAGATAGGGTTTCTCTGTGTAGCCTTGGATGTCCTGGATTCACTTTGTAGATCAGGCTGGTCTCTGTCTCTCTGAGTTCTGGGATTACAGCTGTGCGCCTCCATGCCAGGCTTAAAGGTCACTTTCAAGTACATAAAGGCAAGTTTCCTCTAATGTGTTAATTACAGGACCTAATGAAAAAAGCTATTTCAGAAATATAGACCCTAATTATACGAGTAACAGCAGCAAGCATTTGTGATTCCAGCAGAGTCCACAGGGCAAACACGTTTTTCTCGCTGTGTGGACAGATATATTAACTAAATGCAGTTGGGCTAATCGAAACAGTCTCATTCCCAGGTGTGGTTCATGGGGCTACGTGAGCCCATCATACAGCATTCTACACTCACATTCCAAGAAATGGTTCAAGAATAATGTAGAAACCAGAGGAGTGTTGTTCATTCAACTTGTTTTTGTATACGGCACAGCTTCCATGTGAAATATTAGGCAATGAAAACGCTGCTGGGTCATAGCCCTTCTGCCCCATCTTTTAAAATCTCATTGTACACGCTCTGTGTGAAGCCTTACCCGTGCTTAGGAATTGCATCTTCTGCACAGCAGCCGCGTTGCTAGGTAACCAACTATCTCTTAACCTTGTTTCCAGAGGTCACCAGGGACTCTGGCTCCCTGTCCCAAGTGCTCCAATCAGACACTAGAGTGTTGTCACGTGCAATTCTGGGGCGGGACCCAGAGTGCTGTCGGGCCCGCCCTGCACTATGGAGGGTGGGCGGAACCCTCCTCCGGCTCAGGGATGCTCAGGGCAGCCCCACCCCTGACAGCTGAGTAGGCGCGAGTTGAGAGTGGCGGGTGCGCCGGCCGGGGCGTTCCCTCTGGCCTTTCCTGCTTCAGCACCTGCCTTAGTCTACCACTGCAGCTGCTGTCGCCTCCAGGTAAGGCTCCCGTGTGGTGGCAAAGTCGGAGACTCAGGTCAGAGCTCTGTAGAAGAGGGCGATGTTTGAATGAGTTGGATTCGTGTCAGAGACCAGCACTTTGAGGTCGCAGACTTGGGCTCTGTGCCTCCCACAGTGCTGTGCAAACTGTGTTGCCTAACTGGCTAATCCCCGGAGGATTTTTTTTTTTTTAATTTTTACTATAGTTTATTCTTTGTATCCGGGCTGTAGTCTTTATTACTTTGTTTCTGGGCTGTAGCCCCCTCCCTGGTTTCCTCCCTGTCCCACCCATCCTCCCTCTTCTCCTCTTATGCCCCTCCCCTAGTCCCCTGATAGGAGAGGACCTCCTCTCCTTTTATCTGACCCTAGCTTATCAGGTCTCATCAAGGCTGGCTGCATCATCTTCCTCTTGCAAGGCTGCACTCCCCAGGGGGAGGTGATCAAAGAGCCTGACGCTGAGTTCCTGTCAGAGACATCCCCTGTACCTCTTACTAGGATGCCCACTTGGAGAATGAGGAGCCTATGGGCTTCCTCTGAGCAGCTGGTCTAGGTCCTCTTCATGCATGGTCCTTGGTTGAAGTATCAGTCTCTGCAGGCCCCCCAGGGCCCAGGTGTTTTTTTTTTTTGTTTGTTTTGTTTTGTTTTGGTTTTGGTTTTGGTTTTGGTTTTTTTGTTTTTTTTGTTTTTTTTTTTTTTGGTTTGTTGGCCTCCTTGTGGAGTTCCTGTGCCCTCCATGTCTTTCTGTCTCCCTCTTCTTCCATTAGCTTCCCTGCGCTCTGCCCAAAGTTTGGCTATGAGTCTTAGTATATCTTTTGATACTCTAATGGGTAGACTTCCAGAGGCCCCCTGTGGAAGGCTCCTGTCCCGTTCCTTGTCTTTTCCTACTACGAATGTCTATCCTGTTTGCCCTTCTGAGTGAGGTTTCAGCCTCTTCCCTAGGGTCCTCCTTGTTGTTTAGTTTCTTTAGAGCTATAGATTTTTCTATGTTTATCCTATATTATATATCTAATATCTACTTATAAGTAAGAATATACCATGTGTGTCTTTCTGCTTCTGGGTTACCTCACTCAGGATGATCTTTTCTAGTTCCCACCATTTGCATGCACATTTCATGATTTCCTTGCTTTTAATTGCTGAGTATTGTATAAATGTACCACAACGAAATGTATCCATTCTTCAGTTGAGGGACGTCCAGGTTGTTTCCAGATTCTGATTATTATGACTAAAGCTGCTGTGACTATGGTTGAGCAAATGTCCTTGTTATATGCTTGGGCATATTTTGGATATATCCCAGGACTGGTATAGCTGCATCTTGAGGTAGCACTATTCCTAATTTTCTGAGAAAGCGCCAGATTGATTTCCAAACTGGTTGTACAAGTTTTCATTCCCACCAGCAAAGGAGGAGGGTTCCCCTTTCTCCACAACCTTTCCAGCACGTGTCATCCCTTTTATTTTTGATCTTAGCCATCCTGATGGGTGTGAGGTGGAATCTTAGGGTCACTTTGATTTGCATTTCCCAGATGACTAAGGACATTGAGCATTTTCTTTAAGTGTTTCTCTGCCATTCGATGTTCCTCTATTGAGAATTCTCTGTTTAGCTCTGTTCCTCATTTTTAATTGGATTACTTGGTTTGTTGGTGTTTAACAACAAACATCTTGAGTTCTTTATATATTCTTGATATTAGGCCTCTTGAGTTCTTTATATATTCTGGATATTAGGCCTCTGTCAGATATAGGGTTGGTGAAGATCTTTTCCCAATCTGGAGGCTGTTGTTCTGTTCTGATGATAGTGTCCTGTGCTTTACAGAAGCTTTTAACTTTCAAGAGGTCCCATTTATTGATTGTTGCTCTTAGAGCCTGTGCTGTTGGTGTTCTGTTCAGAAAGCTGTCTCTTGTGCCGATGAGGTCAAGGCTCTTCTCCACTTTAATCCCTGGAGTTTCATAGCCACACACCTGAGTTTTACAAGGCATAGTAATAACTCAATATGTATGTGAATTCTCCCCTTGTGTGGAAGCTGTGGTTGTTTCTAGACACAAATTTGTTTTTATTTCTAAAGTTATTAAGTATATGGGTGTCTAGAGCCCAAAATGTTATTTCATCAATGTGCTAAATGCATTGGTATAGATTACCTTTTACCTTTGAAATCATTTTACCAAGAAAGCTTTGAAAAATAAATCTATTACAATATAAGGGCAATACTAAACCTGATTAAAGATATTGTATATTAAGGAAATCATGAAAATACTTTCTTGTTCTGTTCCCCATATATCCATTTTTGTATTTAAATATTCATAGAAGCAAAAAATTTTGCTGTTTGAAATGAATTAGAATTGAATACACTAAAAAGTTGGCACATGTATTAAGCACAAGTCTCGTTTATTTTATATAAATGTCTTTAACATAAATTTGAAGATATATTACTTTTCTAACTTAGTCAGAAGAAACTAACCTCCATAAAGTATTAAGAAATAAACACACATCCATTGTTTAAGAGACAGTTAATGAGACTGTGCCTTTGAGATTTGCGAGTAAGAAATTACATGCTCATGCCTAAAGAGAATTTTAGAAGTCAACCCTAGAGAATCTTCTAAGGGCAACAAAACCTAGAGGAAAACTGATTTCTCATATGATATTATTTAAGAGTTCTAAGAAGTGAACTCCTCGGGCACTGTGAGTGAAGCTGTAAAGCGCTGTTTGGTGTGTTAAAATCATTGTTGGTGCTGCATATCTCACAGCAAGGAAGAACTCCGTAACACTGAATTCGAGAGCCACAGAGACAGGCTTCCTAGCACAAAGCGCTAGCAGTCACTGCTGGAGTGTGGAAGAAGCGGTGGTGTGGAATGACAACTATCCACACCTTAGATACTGCCACCGGCAGGGAGAGGAAGCTGGTGCCTGATTTATCCCAGCCACAGTTGACACTCTAGTTTTTTAACAACCCTGGGGGCTCTGGCTCGCACGTGTGTTTTGAGTCAGAGGCAGATATCCTTAGCTACGGTAGTGATCAATGATAACCTGAAAGTGCGGCTGGAAGTTGTAGAGGGGCCAACGTGGATGAAGAGAACCTGCGGGCGGTGAACACTAGAAAAGTTTCAGAGCGCTCTGAGCCTACAGGGTCAGAGGTCTTAGACCAGAGACTGAGAACTGTTACCACTTGTACGGCTAGTGACCCCCATGTCCCAGGCCTGCATAGGAATATGGATTTACTAGCACTTCCAACTGCCTACTGTCACAACCCCAGATGCCAACACTGAGAGAACCCAAAAACTTCTATGTTTACCCGAGGCTTCAATCCAGGCAGAGCAGAGGATCCTCGAGCTGATGTTTGGGGATATGTGCCAGTACAGGCTGAAAGGTGCTCCAACCACGGAGAGGACCTAGACCCCCTGCTCAGATGTAGCCCATAGGCAGCTCAGTCTCCAAGTGGGTTCCCTAGTGAGGGGAGCAGGGACTGCGTCTGACATTAACATGCCCCTGGGAGGGTTCAGCCTTGCCAGGCCATAGAGGAAAAGGATTCAGCCAGACCTGAGGAGACCTTATAGGCTAGGGTCAGATAATAGGGGAAGAGGACTTCTGCTATCAGTGGACTAGAGGAGTGGGTGGCATGGGGGGAGGGGAACAGAGAGGGAAAGAGGGTGAGACTAGAAGGAGAGGAGGGAGGGGGGCACAGCCAGGCTAAAAAGTGAATACATTATAATAAATGATAAATAAATAAAAACTAAAAAAAAGAAAATTCTACTATCCTTTTTAGAAAGATTGACAGAAAATTCAGTCATTTAAGATTTGCCAGACTTTGTCAAGAAGAAAGGGGAAGGAAGGGACCTTCTGAGTTTGGAATCACAGCTGGTCCTTTCCACGCAATCACATTATCAGCTATGTGAAAATAATGTTTCTCTTTGCAATGATAGGGACATTGCATTTCTTACCTTACAAATACTTAAGAAGTATGGTTTGTTAGGCTATCTCCAAATTCCTAGAATTCTGCATTCCAGTTTCTAAAACCTAACAGCACAGAGACCGGCAGTCACATAAATCTTCAACAGTAAGACACTCTAGAAGATAGTTCATCAACAGCATTTGCCTTGTCAGGTTGTCTGATAAATATAATGTTCAGGTACAACCTGGCAGAAGAGTCTGGAAATAAATCCTCACGTGTCCACGAGCATGTTAGAACATTTAGTGCTTTCTTCATAGATTCAAATGCTCACACACGGGGAATTCAGAGTTCCTTAAGCAGTTTTCCATGTCTTGAACTTAATGTTTACCTCTGTCAAATTCTTGGCCCCTTAAGTTATGAACATTGTTAATTTTCCAGGAATGTCATGTACAATACTTGTCTTATTATACATGCAGAAATGTTACTTTGTAATTGGAAAGAAGAAAGTAATTCTTGTTACACAGAACACTCATCTTTATATGTGCTATAAAATAGCTTTCATTTTCTTGCACAAATATCAGCAGATAAAGTCTTGAAAATTGCGTAGTTGCTTAATAATAATTTAGATTTAATCCTCTGCTTTTAAATATATGTTTGAGTAAATCTTGATGAAAAATGTAATTATGCAGTGTTTTGTTTTGGGATAGAATCCCACACAGGCAGTGAGCATGGTCTGGAGCCTGTGCTGGCCTGAAACTCACAGCAGGAGCCTCTAGAGTGTTGGGTTTACAGGCACAAGTCCCCAATCCATCTCTCTAGTGTTTTTTCGTAGATGGAAATAAGAGAATGGATTTGAAGGAATCATTTTAGAATCTAAGATGCAAGGATCTGCAGAGCACTGTTATTCCATGGGTAAGGGTCAGAGGCATTCAGTCTGGCTTTCAAAAGCCTGGTTTAGAACCTCTCAGGCTCTGGATTGCTAGCACTGTCCAGTCTGTCTCAAAAGTCCCACGTGTTTTCTCCTTCCTTGTTGTTCTTCCAGTACTAACTCAATTTGTTTTAGTAGTTAAAGTTTAAATTATTTATATATTGCTAAAATAGTAGTTGCACCTGACAGACAATATCTGTGTATTTGATCTCATCACATATGGCTTTTTACCTAAAATGCTAGTCAAAAACTTTCTTTGCACAATTATTGTAATTTGCTGATTTGCGTGTGAATGAATGCAACTGAAGTTTTGCCTCGAAGTCTTTTGTGATTCCAATTTGGTCCTTCAGCCCAATGCACTTGTTGTTGAAAATTTAAGGTCGATGTGGTTAAAGTTTAGGCTTGTCACCTGCTTTAGTACTGAATGGCATCGATAACCTTCTAAAAGTGTACCTTCAACCAGGAGCATTAGCTTTTCTGAGAGCTTGTTAGACAATAAATTAGCAGGTCACATACATGTTACATCAGAATTTCTTAACATGTTCCCCAGAAATCTTGTTCTTTTGTTTGGTTGGTTTTTGTTTGTTTTTAACTAGCCTCAAGTAACTGGAGAGGTAGGGACAGAGGGGCCTCTGGGGCTCACTAACCATGCACTGTAGCCTAATGGGGGATATCCAGGCCAATGAGAGACTATCTCAAAGGAGATGGACATATCTTGAAGATGACCCCCAAGCCCCAAGGCTGTCCTCTCATATCCACATACATGCAATATGAGCAGCTCTACACATATAAACACACATCTACATACTCACATAAAAACTATATTTAGATGGAGGGTAAAAATAAGTCATTGACAATTCCACCTGTTTGAATCAGTGTCTTGTTTTTCTGGTTAATACCAAGTATTAGACCTCACACAACTCCTGGGTTTTGCTGAACAAATTGATATTTACACAAGTTATTATGAGTGGTCAGTTTGTGAGCCCAAACTAAAACCATTTAATAACCTTACTCTTTTCTACTCACCACCTAATCCAGGATTTCAAAGTAGGCTAATGCTATACTTACTGTGACCTATTTTTATCATCTAAGCTTTTAAGAACATCATGAACTGACATACACTGAGAATGCTTACACAAAACGTTGTATCAAAGCATATAAAACAAACTCAGGAATGACAGGAATTAAGAGATTATTCCTTGTTCTTAAAAGATGCTAGATGGACCTTTGCTGGTAACTTGTCTCTACTGCTGGCCTCGGTCAGTAGTGCTCTAGCTTTGCTGCACTTATAAAACATGTGAATTTATGCTGATACACTGCAACCACAGTCCTGACTCATTAGCATTAAACATGTGAGCCAGATAACTTCATTTGTAGCAAAATTGTACGTTATCTTCTTTGCCAGTCACCTGAGAAATGCAGAGGGTGACGAACTGATTTAGAAAATTATAAAATTCTGCTTCTATTTAGTAAAGTATCACCACAAGGATAGTAGTTATTTGGAATTATAAATACTAAGAACAAGATAATTTGGTATTTGTGAGCCAAATGGATGATTAAAATTAAACCTTCCAATTTTCTGTAATTTTTCAAATATTTCACCAAACAATAACAAAACATTAATTATATATTAAAGCATAATTTTTTGCACAGCTCTATATGCATTCATATTTTAAACATTGATACTTGCTATTTTCTCTATACCAGTAATCATCTTATTCAATGTATATGATATATTTGAACTGTAATATATATTATGTATCTACTGATTGATTTATTTGATTACTCATGTCTAGTATCTAAGTATATATGTGTATATATATACATATATATTTATATATAAAAACATTTTCTTTTTTTTTGTTCATTTTATTTTCCCATTCTAAAAAACTAAAAGTTATGGGAAAATAAATACTTTCATCAGTTTTGTTGAGAGAATTTTCTTTCCTAAGTAGTATATATTTATTAGTTAATGGACATTTGTTTAATAAGTAAATTACCTGCAGACTTTTTCTAAATAGATTTACTTGTAAGAATGCTTTGTATATTAACATAGTTTACATTAATTTAATAGCTACTTTAACATAAAAAATTTAAACAATTTGTCATTTTATATTTGTTTTTTTAATTTCAAAATAATGTTGAATCAGAATTTCCTTAACAGTATGCATCAGTTTCTACCTAAAAATAAAAATGCTGTCTAATGATTAAGTATATTAAATGATAAATTATTATGAATTATTATTGTCTTTTTTTCTCTTTTTCAAAGTCCCTTTTTCTGGGGAAGCAAAACCTAACATTTAAACTTTTATAGCTAACTGTGTGTTTCATCTATCTTTTTTCAAAATTTGCTATCTTGTTGTCTTCATCATCATGTTCACGATTTTCTGCTTAATAGGGTTAAAATTTTTCAGTACCTTCATATTCCAAGCTTTTGTTTTTCTTAATGTCCAAAAACTTAGAATGTTTGCTCAAATACATTTAGCAAGATAATATTGGCAAATTTTTTCTAACCTGCTGTATTAATAAGATTATTTTTCGATTTTTTTCCTTCATAGGTAATTGATATTTACCTATATAATAGTGAGATCACAAGAGTTCTCCAGTTAAATGTATAGTTACTGAAGCTCAGATTGTATCTCTGATTTCTTTTCTTTCGCACTTGTTTTGTTCCAGCATCAGTGATAGAACCTATGGCTTCACGCATGACAGACAGACATGCTACCTCCGTAATACATCTGTGCTTTTTACCTTTTTGTGATAGAAGCCCACTGATCATCTACACCAGCTTTGAACTTTCCTGTAACCCAAGGCAAGCCTCAAAGTTGAGGTTCCTATGCCTCAACTATCCAAGGAGCTAGGATTACAAGCCTGCATCCCCACAGCCAGCTATATCTCTTGGCTGTAAATTCAGATTAACAGTGAGAAGTGATTCAACATGAATTTTTCTGCATTTGCATGCAACACTTAAAATATATATTTATAAACTTAGAAGACTGAAAGAATGAACTGTGTACTCCTGGAATCATTAATATGAGAGGGGGAAGGGGAGAGAGACAGTATAGCTGTCTCTCAGCTATAACAATTATTTATTTATTTATTATTAAATAAATAAATATTATTAAATATTTATTTATTATTAAAACAATTATTTATTTATTTATTATTTTCATTAGTGTATATCCACTGTGAATGGTGCTCTGTTACAAAAGGACATTTAATACAGATATACGTAAATACATACATATATATGGTGTACTTTGAGTATTTATTTCCCAAACCGTAAATTCTCTGCCTCCTATTTCTTCTCATTAGTCTTTTTTGTTCACTACTACATTTATGCTGTGTGTGTGTGTGTGTGTGTGTGTGTACTAATTCATGTGTGTGAATGAGGACACATGCCATGAAGCACATGTGGAGGTCAGGCCTGAGACAGGACATCTGTTTGCTGTTGAGAGCTGCATACAGCAGGCTAGATGGCTTATGACATTGTGGGATTCTGCACTCTCTTCCTCCCATATCTGTAGAATCACTGAGATGACAGGACATGCTGCTGTACACAGCTTCACATGGGCTCTGGGGATTTGAACTCAAATCTTCATGCTTGGGGTGAGTGTTTTCCCCACTGAGTCATCCCCTAGCCCATGTTTTTCTTTTTACTATTTCATATCTAAATTGAGAACATATAATGAGTTAGTAACAGTTAAACGTATACATTCTTTCTGGGATTAGGGCTTTTGAATTTTTATCAGCATTATCAGTGGTTCATTTTAGACATAGTAACTTTCAAAAAGCAGCTATTACATCAATTTTATTACTACTTATCTTTAGTGTGAATTCTTCTTAGATTATAATGTTGCCCTGAGATATTATTTTGACTGATATCTATTTTGGCGTGGTTTTACTCACTATAAATATAAATGAAATTTATTTTCCTTGTAGGCAACAGAAAATTCAATTCATATTACTAGTTGACATAACTCACTTTAGATCCCAGAACTAACAGAGGTCCTCTTGCCTGAGCCTCCCTAGGCTTGAGGCTACAGGAATGAGTAAGCATGTTTAGCAACCATCTGTCTCTTAACCCCAGGATTAAGGCATGTGTTTAAATTATAATCTTACTTTTTCTCTTGGAAACATGCAGCCTCTCAAAATGTTCATTTTTATGCACTTGAATTGTTCAGTGCTCTAATTTTTTATCACTTCTTTCATTCAACTTTCCATCCTTTTCATTATTTTCACTACTTATTCTTTAGATATTGGAGGAGTTCAAATTTATACACAAAATGTTTATCTCTAACTGTTCTCCATGTTTTGGGTCTAAGCCTCCATTTCTGTAGAAGTTCTGGCCATTGCCACCTAACAGCCTATCTGCTATCTGCAGGCAATGTATCTGCCATGGCTGGAGCTTTGGTGCCCTCACAAGTCTGTGTGGGAAAGACTCTGACACCAGGGTGGTACTGCTGAGACACAGTGATAGCTTCAGATTGTTAGAGTCATGGCTGGAGGGAACAGTGGGGGCCTAGCCCCTCTTCTGGCCTCTCCTATCTCATAGCCATAGGGTACATTGTTTTGTTTGCCCTCCTTCTGCCCTGCTGTTTTGCTTTGAAAAGTAAGAAGGCCAACCAATCACTGGCAGACAAATCTGTGAGTAAAATAAACCCATTTAATGAGTTGATTCTCTCAGGGACACTCCACAGACACTGATGCACTGTGTTAATAAAGCTTCATCCTGTATACGATATCCCCACTAAATGACCTGGAAATAGAATCTTTCTTGAGCTTTTCCTAGCCTTCACCTTCCCTTAACTCATAAGTTTAGGACCTTATCATTTTCTACCTAGCTCGTGTTTTGTGGCTCTGCTCCCCAGCTGCAAAGCATTAGGCTGATCAACCACCAACTCTGATATCATCGCCACTACGTTTAAAATGCTTCACAGACTTCCCATCACACATGACATACAATCCACATACTATGTCATGAGCTACAGAGTTTGACATCATCTTATGTGTCCATCTATTTGTCCGTTTTCACACTATGCTCTGTTTTCATTTGTGCCATTGCATCTTAGGGGTAGGAAAAGAATATTTACCTGAAAGTTTAAACCCTTTTTTCCTTTTGTATAGCCTTTTTGACCACCTAAAACAGATGAAGTTACTGTTCCTCCTTTCTGTTTGAATATCCTGTCCATTGTCTTGCAGTAACTGCTGTTAGATATTGTACATGTGGTTGTGTCATTAAAAATAAATTCAAGTGCACATACATTACAGAAATATCACTGACTAGAACACCACTCTTGTACAGCTAGACAGATGAAAATAGTATGTCTCAATAGTGTTAGAATTACTGCAAGCCTACAGTTTTCTTGGCCCATCTATCTGGATAGAGTAGTGTCTTTTGAGTCATCAATGTCTAAGGCAAAAGAGTAGAAGAACAGCACCAGAGATTTTCACTTACAACTCATTACCAGAAGCAGAATTAAATGCCCATATTTCATCTGCAAACTGCCCATTGAGGATAGAATTACAACTGGCTTAATTTAGTCAACATTCCTCTTTGAAAAGTGGTTGAAAAGTGTTTCTTCTGAAGATTGATTTAGTTCCATTTATACCAAAATCATTTGGGACTCTGTTGGAAAGGGACTACATAAATGTCGGTGTTTAATGGTATTGATTAGGTAATGTACAAACTAGATTAGGTAATGTAGAAGCTAGATGGGTCTGCCATCTATCTAGTTTCTGTGCTGTAAATTTCCGAAAGCAGAACTTTGTTTCTTATCTGCTTGGTGTCTTTGGGAATTCTCTCTTAAGCTTAGCCATTATATATGCTTTCTATTTACTGAAGGAAACAAAATGAGATAAAATGGTGAAGCAGAGACAGATATTCATATGCTGTTTTACTAAACATACTTTAATATGAATGAGGTGAATGGCTAAATGCATGTGGTAGCAGAAACTTTATTGTGTTGTTATAGAAAGCAATGCTTGAATTTTTGTAAATGTATTCCTAGAGAGATGAACACAGTAGTTGGAGGCTCTGTTTAGCAGACATTGTGTGACTATTTTCACATCCTAAACTATTTTCTTTTTGAAGTTATGTGCTGTCAGAACCTAAATGAGGTTTTGTTATCATGGTTCATGTCCTGGGCCAAGTGTTCCCAGGTTCTTGTTTTTGTTATTGTTGTTTTTAAAAATACAAATAATGGAAATAAAGATTCATACAGCTGGGGTACAAAGGCAAATAAAATTAATACAAAATAAATTAATTTTTAAAAATTTCTAAATGTAACAGGGAAATTATTTAAAGCAAAGCAATAGAAAATTCAAATTACACTGCAAGAGAGCAGTGGAACCACATGAATGGAGATACTCAAGGCCTTAATGTTAGAGGCCTCCTTCAATAGGGTTTAAGAGGAGGAGGAGTTTGGTCACTAGAAGACACAGAGTTGTCCTTTGTTTAATTTGATAGAATAAGTCATATAATTTTTCTACTACAAATGTCCCTTCCCATAATGCATCTAATCTTAATCAAATGCACCACCAATTATGCATAAGCATAATATAATAAATAGTAGATTCTCCCAAAAATTCACATGAAGTTTACTTTACTGTGTGTGCACCCGAAACCAGCTCAGGCTAGATCAGCCTTTCTGGTCTCCTTCTCAAATATGAGGACAGTGTTTTTGGATAGAATTTGTCTTAAGTTTTATGATTTTTAAGGGGAAGAGAAGCATCCCATTGTTCAGGGATAAGTGTTTGGGTAGCCTGGTACAAGTGGGAGTCTAAGGCTGCTAGGGTGGGTAGACAGGACACAGAAATAGAAGGCCTTGCTGCCAAGGAGAAGGAATGTGTTTAATTCAAACCAAGTAAGATCCTAAGTTGCTAACAATGGAACAATGAAAATGCAAAATGACAATAGATTGAACAAAATAGAAACTAATTTTTTCACCATATTTAAAAAATTGTTAGAGGTAGGAAGTCTAGGTTATCATAGATTCAGACTTCTTTCAGTTTACTGTTCCATCCTGCTTTGGCTATAACCCTCAAGTTAATGATCCATAACATCATAAGACAGGGCCAAGTCCCTAGTGGGATAAAAGGTGAGGTGACATGGAGTGCTCTAAGAATGGAAATGATAGGCCCTATGCCATCCATTATAGAAATGTTTGTATATTTAATACATAGCAATACATCTTCTTTTATATTTAAAATTATTTTCTCCAATATTAGATTCATTTTTAGAGGCATCCAAACTTTTGACACGATATTATGGTGTTACCACCTACAAATGTGCTAGGCCACATTCATAAATATCCTGGGACATACATTGCCTGCACACTGAAGTTTTGGCATACCTAATGCTCTCTACAAAAGGCTTTACAGAGAACATTTTGTGTTTATTTACTCTTGAGCTTTACAAAACAGTGAAGGCAAGGAAATGTTTTAGAGAGGGAGGTATACCCCTGATAAAAAATAAAATGGCTTATTATACTTTCTTGCTGAATCAAACTGAATTTCATAGAAAGCAAAATTCCTCTCTCTGAATTTTGATAGACTGTGCTCATTTTTCTTATGAGTATAGTATAGTTAGCAGGAATTCAAGATAGATTTCCTTGTAAAATGAAATCATATCAAACAGTTCTTGGAAATCCATTTTATATTATAATAACAAAAAATATTAACTCTATGGAATATCATAATGCATGCTGGATATTTTAGAGTTCTGTTAGCATTGATATGTAATTACTGAAACACAAGTATAATTTTATTTTTGTTTCTTTTCTCGATAGTTTTAGACTTGAGTGACTTAAAGAGTCTAATAAAGAATTCTGGTGAAATTTTTGATATGTGATCATTTAGTTTTAAATTACAATTAAACTGCTAAGAAATAGATAACTACATATTCAGTAAATATTTTTAAATGAAGACAGAATGATGCTTATTTGTGCAGAAGATACCATAGCATCAAGACAGTTCATTAATAACATGTCGGTGTAGCTAGTGTGTTATCTCAGTGGGGAATTGTATTACAATGTTAACTCCCAGTCTGAGCTCTTAGGGGAGATTGGTGAGGCTCTTCCCCTGCAGCCAGGCCCACGTTCCCTTCTGTGACAGCCAGTCTCTGGGTGCCTGGTATTCAGAAGGAGAGGCTTCTTGCACTTCATCTAGCAGTAACAAACATATGTCTTATTTTGGTAGAGGATAAAGCCCAAGTTGTTTTCCTGAAGAAAACCAAACAAACCAGGAGATGGAGCTTAGTAATGTGAGTGTTTGTTACTCTCATCTCTCTAACAAGCTGAAAGACTTTTTTAATCAAAAGAGGATTCAGAGAAGTATATAGTGTGTTATAGGCTTATTAACATCAAAAGCTAGTTGAACTCTACATAACAGTGCCACTGACTGATTCTCCCAGATTCTGCTCCAGCAAGGCTCTTAATTGAAGCTGTGGGAAAGATTGTGAACATAAATGCAAACTCAGTCTGTGCCTGGTACTTCCAGGTACTCCAAACTAATACTGAACTTCACACTTTGCTTAGGAATTAATTTTACTATTATTACAGCATGTACGAACAATACAAGGTATAGGAAAGAAGGTTAGTAGTGTAAAAAGGATAGTCAAAAAATAGCAATATTTAGAGTCAGAACTAACATTTGGGTCTCAGATACCAAGTAAAGTGGAACTGACAAATCTAAAGGTAGAATCAAAGCAGAAATGATGGAGGTCAAACTCTAAGCAGAATAATAATCTTTTTGATCACTCTTCTTAGATTAGAATAGCTGTAGAACAAGGGTTCTCAACATGTGGGTCATGACCCAGGGTGAATCAAAGGACCCTTTTATATGGATTATATATCAGATATCCTGCATATCAGATATTTACATTATAATTCATAAAAGTAGGAAAATCACAGTTATGAACTATGAATGAAACAATTTTATGGTTGGGTCATTGCAACAGAAGGAACCATATTAAAGGGTAGTAGCAGTAGAAAGGTTGAGAACCAGTGCTATAGAATTTTCTTGTCAAGGTGATGAGAAACACAAAGATGTAAATGAACCAGCCCTACAGTCATGGACAGCAGTGGAAACACGATGTGGCATTCTCTCATCTATCACTAGGCAAAGCAAGTTGCATGGCAACCTCAAAGGCAATAGGTAAGGGATGTAGCATCTGCCCATGATGAAGTTATGAAAAGATTCAGATGCAGAGATAACATTTATGTTTATTATTATAGATTAATATTTGAGTAATATGATATATTATTATATGATATAATAATATAGATTATATCATATTTATGTATTAACCTATAATATAATGTTTAATATATAAACATTTATAAAAATCAGGATTACTATAAAATAATATTACTATTATTTATTAATATATCATCAATGTATAAATATATTATTTATATATTAATCCTTATTTTTATAAATTTTTATATACTTTTAATAAATCAGGATTAATAATAAGACTAAAGATTCCTTGTAGGTTTGACTGTTTTATGCCCACAGTAAATATTTAACCTTAAAATAAAATCACTTTACTTCATTATCTTTAAGTGCTAACATTTAGCATTTGATTTTTATCACTTTCTTTTGTTGCTAAATGTAATCTGCCCAATACTCTCCTGATATGAATTGATGGCGTTTGTGGTTAATGAAATATTTGGCATTTGCACAGATGGACGTAGATTCCGAGGTGCAAATGTGTGCAATAAGTCTCATTGTGACTTGTTCCTTCTTATCTCTGTTACTGGTGATTGATGATAACGTGTGTTTTCTTTGAGGCCAACCTAGGGTTTCAACTCTGCCCCTCAGAAATATTTAAGAGATAAACCCTATTTATCATTCTGACATTAAATGAAGTAAAATCAAAATACATGGAATATAACCAAGGAACACATGTTAAAATGTAGCCTTGTATGACATGACACAAGGTATTTTGCCTTTAATATTGAAAATAAGGTTAAATTATAGGGCTGTAGTTAAAAGCACTTGTTTCTGCAGAGGACTCAAGTTCAGTTCTCATCACTCATATTGTGAAGCTCACAACCGCCTCATCTCCAGCTCTGGGGTACCTGGTGCCCTCTTCTAGGTTCTGAGGGTACCCTCCTTCATGTGCCCATACAGACACATACATACACATAACTAAAACTAAAATACATTTTTAGAAAACAGCAAGTAGTTTTACTAGTTAGTGAATTTTCTGTTGCTAGGCTAAAACACTTTAACTACAGCATGTTACAGAAAGACATGTGGATTCCCAGTTTCAGAGGGTCAGGGTCCATATAGTGGGGACAGAAAGGCGGCAGGTGCAGGCAGGCCTGGGAGCAGTAGCAGAAAGCTAAGAGCTCACATTTTCAATGACAAACAAGAAGCAGAGAGCTAACTGGAAATTGCACTCGTTTTCAAAGTGTAAAATCCCACCCCCAATGACATACTTCCTCCAGCAAAGCCATGCCTCCTAAACCTCCCCAAAACAGCGCCACCATCTGGGGAACCACGTATATGAGATAAGCCTTCATTGGATGTTCCCATCCGAAGAACTAAGGCTGTGCTTTTGAAAAGGTATCAGTATATAAGACATAGCTATTATATACCCCGTAAACAACGTATTAAAATAACTACAGTGGGTTTATCTGAACATAATGCATAGCTGGCGTTTGACAGGATTACAAAACATAGTTACCGAATCTAGTTTGTGTTTTAACCTCTAAAACTTTTTAGTAGGTGATTTGGTTAGCCACTTGAGCACAAGAAAATGGATTGTAACTCCTGTATGATTGCAATCTCATTTCATTCTGAATGCATTCTTTTGTATCTTTTCAAGTATCAGTGATATGTGCCATTTATTCCTGGGTACCACCACTAGATGGCAGATTTCCCAGACACTACGTGTGCCATTAACCTAGCAAACATTTCACATCTTCTATGCATTGAAGAATAAACATGATTTTTTTTTTTTTTTTTTTTTTGCTTTGGAGAACTCACACTTTATATCTACAAAGTAATCACCACACAGTTCTTAGTGTTAGATATTAATATACATATATGAGGAACGTTGACGATATGAGAAAAAAATTTTAATGCTTTGTTAAGCTGGGTCTTGAAAAATGAAACAACCCATTACTCATGGAAAATGGTAAGAGGAAAATACAACCCACAAAAGAGATTTAGGATAAATATCAATACATATTTAATGGGCTTATTAGTTTTTGTCAACTTGAGACAAGCTGGAATCACCTGGGGAGTAGGAACCTCAGTTGAGGAATCGCCTCCATCAGCTTGGCCTGTGGGAATGTCTTTGGAGCATTTTATTAATTTCTAATAGATGTAGGAGGGCCCATGCTACTGTAGACAGTGCCATCCCTAGACACATGGGCCTGGGTTACATAAACAAGGTTGCTGTGAAAGCCTGGGAGAGCAGCTAATAAAAGCAGCAATCCTCTGTGGTCTCTCACTGGAGTTCTTGTCTTGACTTTCCTCGGTGATAGACTGTAACCTGTAAGCAAAATGAACCTGTTACTTCCACCTTGATGTTGGTCATAGTGATCATCACAGCAACATAAAAGCAAACTAATACATTTGGGATTTGCAACAAAACCAGGGTACTAGTAACTAGCCTATCTCAGTAGTCTATATCTGACATTGTGAGAGGTTTTATTAAGAAGCAATGGCATTAAAATGGTGAAAAGGGCTTTGTAATTGTTTGATAAAACTTATTGAACAAATATAATAGTACATCCATTGTTACATTAATGAAATGACCAAATGACAATTTGTTTGTTTGTTTTTTGTTTGTTTGTTTTAACCTCTGGACACTTTATAGAGTATGATAATAGTAGTCCAAACGAACAGTAACAGGAGAAAAAAATGTTGGCAGTAGAAAAGGAAAAATCCCTGATAGAGACTGGCTAGGTGTGAGCATGTTGATATTGCAATAACCAGGCAAAAATCTGAAGTTCTAGGTTAAGTGGGGAGTTTAAAATGAAGCTGATGATATTTGCCTGGCTAGGGTAGGCTCCTTGCATCAGGAGAAGAATTGGATTTAAGCAGCAGTCTCTAGAGTGGGTGGTGCTAGCTAAGATTCAGTACCAGATAAAAGTTATATGGCAGGACTTGGGTCAAAAACTGCAAGACAAAACAATAAGAGAGAGGAGAATGAGAAGGGTGAGAAAAGGCCTGAGATTTCATCTCTGAAGCCATCAGGAACAAAATTCTCTGTGTGAAGTAAAGAGCCAGGCAGAAGAGCCAAGGTCCAGATTCAGGGACAAGGTCAAACTATGACAGGAATCAAGCACCTGAGTATTTTGCAGAAGTAGTGATCTTTGCCCATATATTTTGATCTTTAGTCACAAGCATACATTAATAAAAATATTTCTAAAGAATAAGGGTCACAGTAGGGATGAGACTGTTCTCAACTAGCTAATAATGCTGAAATTTCACTCATGTGTGCCTTTCCACAGCAGAACAAAACCTGCCTTTATCCTTCTATGTGAAGAAGACACCCAGATAGAAAGAATAAATACACACACTTTCCATATGTGTTGTAATGTATATAATATTATAAGATTATAGCTAGTAATTATTTTTCCAGAAGCAAATGTAACTAAATTATGATTTTGGTGACCCCTTAACTCATTAGCACTATACTGAGTGACACACAACCTTTAAATTTTTGATTCAGCTGCCTATTAGACCACTACAAAATGGTTTTTCTCTCAAGAATTGTGATAGAAACAAACAGAAACACACAGCTGACATATTTTGTTCCCTGTTTGTTGTTTTTCTAAAACAAAACAAAACAAAACAAAAAACCTGTTAACTTTTATAAATCAGTTGCTTGTTTCTTAAAAAAATAAATCTAAGATGTTTCTAGAATGTGAGATTAAGTGCTAACATTTGATAGTCTTTTCTGAAACTATACAACATAAAATTATTTCAGTTGTCATTTTTACACATAGTTTTGTGTTTTCTGACTTAGCTTTCTCTCAACAGCTATATGTAAGTTATTGAAACTTTCAGTGTAAATGTTTGTCTACCATTCGCTTCCTGTACTGAACATGATTTCACAGGGAGATCCTGGTGAGGCTTGTTTGGTTGAATCACATTGTTGTTACTTTAGGCGCTGACAATTCTCCAGCTGACTTGATTAAAGCGCTAACAGTCTATGGCTTGGATGACTTGCCTCTCACATTGGTTTGACCAAGATGATTGGTATGAAGGACTACAAAGAGTAAGATATGCTTATGTTGTAATTATGATTTTCTGTGAGGTTTTTGTTTTTTGCTTTTTGGTTTTTGGTTTTTGTTTTTGTTTTTTTTTTCCTTGCTTTTCTTCTTGTAAAGCTCTGTTCCATTCTGTATATTGTGGACATTTTTGTAATACAAAATTCTAAGGATACAATAGCCTTTTAAAGAGCAGTAAAAATATAATTTACAAGGATAGCTGTAAGTATACATTGACCGAAGGCTCCCCTCCCATTACAATTTTAGATAATTTTCGTTTGCAGTTCTGAGTGGAACCTGGAGTCTCATGCTAGATGAGTGTTCTACTCTTGATCTGTTTACCCAGCCCTCTCCCCCTCTTTACCTTTTGCTTTGAAACTGTTACCATATCAATTTGCTCCATTATTTTGAAAAAAGTATAATTTATCATTGCAATAGTAAAATGAAAAACACTTATTTAAAATATACCATGTCAAAGTGGGTTTAGCTTAGAAAAAAATTAGTTTTTCTTTTACTTTTTCAATGGAGAATTTATGGATATTTAAAAGAAGATTGGATTTTCTTCTCATGAAGTTGTGAACAAAAGAGCCAGAGTGCCTTTGTGAGGTGTGACCATAGTTCTCTTCATTGCTGTTCAAAAGTACATGCTACTAAAGACATGCAGCAATAGTTTTCTTATTCTGCATTTCTTTCCATCTAATCACACCAGTCACAAATATTTTCTTGTTGTTTTACTTCTTTTTAATCACAATGCTCAGCAATGCATAGCCTGCTGGGACGTTTTTCACAAGATGATTAACTTCCGTGGATCCAGTAGCCTCTGGAGAAAAACACTTATAAATTCTAACGCATTCTTCAGAAAAGATATCGTGATTCAGTAAAGAGCTCTCCATCATGAAAGCTTGACTTCAATATGGAATAATGCCATAAAAATGATGAGAGATTTTCATCCTATGAGTTCTTAATAGCAAGAATCCAAATTCTACTGTGCGAACACTACACTACAATGCCAGTGCTCATATTAATGTGTGAGTTTACATATAGCATAATGTGTGAGTAAGAACAATAACAAATTCATTTTAATGTTTCAAAAAAGATATTCTTTAAAGTGGAATTCACATGACAACAGTATAATTTAGTATAATCAAGATAGGACTGATTTTAATAAAAATGCTTTTGACTAAAACATATGTTATTTGAAGTTCCTTTGGGGCATCCAATAGAGATTGTAAGGGTTTTAATTCTTTCCATATTCACTCAGTAATATTACTATGGGGCTTTGTAACTAAACCAAGGCGTTAACAGAAGTATTTTAAATCACTAAAATAGTCTATCCCTTAAATTGGCCATATCATCTTTGTGAGTGTTGGTTTCTTCTTGCTCAGGCTTTGTTCATTTATGTACAGATGCAGATGAGATGAAAACTCACACTGTAAATGCAAAAATCTGGCACATAAGTTTTGGCTTTTATCACTTCTTAACATCAAGCTTTTTTTCTAGATTGTGCATATAAGTACACACACATATCCTATATGATCAGCATTTTAAATATTAACAAGAAAATTTTAATTTTTGATTTAAAAATTAGAAACTCAAAATGTCGAATTCAAAAATCGACATCTGTGTTAATTTGATACTTTCAGCAATAAGTTGACACTTGTACTTTACTGTAAGAACTGTTTATGACTTAAATATACAAATATACATATGCAAATTTTACTTTTATAACTTATTTCAGTAGTATTGTAATTCATATTTAAATTTATATTTAAATTTTAACTCTGCTTTCATAATAGTCCTACACATTCAAAAGTAAACATTATTACCTTTAAAATTCCAATATATAAATATTTGTCTTGTTTTCTGTTACATTTCATTCACTTACTATAAATGAGTAAATTTTCCATAATCTGTGTGTGTATATGTACATGTTTTGTATATAGGGTTGAGAGCAAACTTAAAACACAGGTTTACCAAATGAAAATAATATCCCTGTTGTCAACCACAGACATTGCCATTTGCACTGCCATTTGCTTTAACACTGTAAACTCCTTTCTCCCCAACCCACTACATGTCTGCGTTATTCAGTGAGCTTTCATGCTTAGTATTTCATCAGTAAAGTGCATATGTTATTTCTAGACCAAAAAGATGGTTTTTCTAAATAACACATGCTTAGAATGCTCATGACACGCTCATCTGGTTCACAAACCGTGTGACATCATGAAGTGAGATTATGAGGATTTGTTCTTTCTATCTGAAAAAATGATACTTGTCACAGTTAAAAGTTTATTCATCTTTATGTATGACTTTTTAAAGTTTATATTTAAAATCATAAAAATAGCTTTTAAAACATCCCTTAAGTTGAATATTTTTAGTCATGGAGAGACTCATGAGTTGTGTAACTATTCAGCTGACAGCAAAAATAATACAGGCTCCTGGAAATTTCATTTTATCTCCTCAGTAACAGATTTACCCTAGTAAAACCTGTATAAATCTTACATTATATTTTATGATCCTGTTGAAAAAAAATATTCTAGAAGTTCCAAACACTAGAATTTATTTGAATACCCAATATGGGATTTTTTTTTCCAGGAAACAAAGTTTATTACCATAAAATTGGGCATTTAGAAGGAATTTAATAAATTTGTGACTTTCTGATAATTTAATTGTTTAAATTTAACATTGATAGGAATATACATGGTATTTATTAATACATGTAAGTCTGAATGCTGTGAATTCACAAGCATGATTTCATCTTTAAGGAAAAAGAGATTTCTGTTTGACTGAGTGGTCAGGATGTTTTATGTGCATTGGTATTGATTTCTTTATTGATACATTATTTTGTCCAACACATTTCATTCAGAAATTTCATTCATGAAATTTCATTTCATGTCAAAAATCATGGATTTTTAAGAATAAATGGTATTTTATTTTTATTTTATCATTAATTTTCATTAGATACATTTTTAAATTCAAGTAGACATTTGAGATAAACTTGAATGCTTGGATGTTAAATTAGTTTCAGTAAGGTTAGGTTCTCAGCAATTACCTGCCTCCTACTTCAAATTTCAAGGTAGAGAGCTGGGCATGTCTTCCAAAAGCAGACTTGATGAGCCATGGTATCTCTCCAATGTCAGGGACTGGTTCTAAGCAACAACTGCTGCTTCTGGTCAGAGGGACAGATGGGGAGACAAGGGGCATGCTTCCCCTGCTTCCCCTGCCCCTGTGTGGGGAAGCCCCTGTCTTCCTATCTGCAGTGAGCTGAAGAACAATTAAAGAGTTAGTGCACTTTCCTTATATACTTCCTATAGTTTTGTTTTAACATCATTTGGAGCCATTCCTTAAAGACTTGAAATTTAAAAGCAATCACATATGCAGAGAAGACTAGAAAGTTTTCTAGTTTTATTCATCCAAGCAATGACATACACTTAAACAATTCTTGAAGCATGTAAGTCTACATCCAAAGCTGATCCTTGGCAGTTAAGAAAACAAGACAGTAAATAAAAACCATAACAACAACAACAACAAAAAATACTGGATAAGAGAGAAATAAATTTCCAGAACTATTATATCATCCAATTCAAAAGTTTTTAGCCAAAAGTCCCAAGTCTTAACAAAAAGGTGGTATAAGCCTGTAATACCACCTACATGGGAAGCTAAGGGATCTGGCTTTCATGTTCCAGTTAAAGGCCAGTTGGGCAATTTAGGTGAGAGCTTGTCTAAAAATAAAACATAAATCGAAGAGCTTCGTAGATGCTTTATCATCTTCGTAGATGTAGCTTAGTGATAAAGTATTTGCCTAATATGCATGAGGCATGAGGTCCTGAGTTTAGTCTCCCAAACTGCAATACACACACACACACACACATACACACACACATACATATATACTAATCTATTTGACAAGAACTTTATGATAACCATTTTAAAGGTGCCTAAAGAAGGAAGGAAGACATGGAGAAAATCAAGAAAGTCATGTATAGAGACCATGGAACTATAAGATAATCAGAAAAGGAATGTTAGAACTGAAATGTCCAGTCACTGAATTAAAATTTTATTATAACAATTTAAAAGGTATTTTGACAGACAAGGAAAAATATGCATGCAGATTAGAAGGCAGAGTAATGGAATTTATTGTGTTGGGACAAAAAGGAAAATGTTGAGAGAAGTAAATAAAACTCAAGAGATAGCTTCAGCAGACAAACATGCTCTCACGTAGGAGTTCAAAGAGGAGAGAGAAGAAATAATATAGGAAGACAATAGCAAGTATAGTTCCCAGTTTTATGAAAGACATTACCGTGAACTTTCAAGAATTTCAGCAAAATTCAACTAACCCGAATTCTAGTAGATCCAAATTAAATCAGTATAATCATATTTTTAAGGGCAAAGAGAAGACACAGAATCTTGAAAGCAGAAGAGAGAAACCTACTCGCACATACTCGCAACTCTCTCTAAGATAACTATCAAGATTCTTATCAGACGCATTGGAAAGCAGAAGTCAAGGAGACAAGAAATTGCTGCAAGAAACACGTTTGTCAACTCAACTTTGAAAATTTGGCTAAACTGTCTTTTAAAAGTGATTCTGCAAACAAATATGAAAGAATTTATTGCTGTCTAACTGTTCTGAAAGATGTTCAAGGAAATTGTCCTAAGAGAAAAGGACACTAAAACATTACCACCACATTATATGATACAGTGATGATCTCAATAAAATAGACACATTGGTAACTAGAAAAGCTAATGTTATAAAAAGTGGTTTATATCTATCCAGTCTGTATAAAATATAAGAACATAAAATTTAAACTCCTATTCTACAAGTAGCATTACCACAACTCTGATAATGACTTAAGAGAGTAAAATGTTCAAAAGAAAGATGAGAAAGAACATTTGTATATGTGGAGCTGTGCACCGTTTTGTAAAATATATTCCATCCATGCTTGCAAGAAGTAGAGCTACAGGAAGATACTTGTACTTTTGTTGTACATTACAATTAATATTTACTATTGATATATCTTCTACTAAAGCTTCTGTTAATCCTAAACAACTGTATACCCGAATCACCACACAGACACTGGGATTTACTTAATTAACCTAGAACACAGTGCTGGGCAATGGTTGTTCTATCCTAAACCTCCAAACCCTCATAGTTTCCTAACATTTAGATTTCCCACATTATACTTGCTTTTTGTGATATATTAGGTCCAGTCCATCTCTCCACATCGTTCCAAGATCTCTCCTCCAGCTCTGCTCTCCTAGCTCTCATCTGCCCTTTTCTCCTCCTCCTCTGCCCCCACCTTCCTGTCCTCTGACTCCTCCCTTTCTTCCTGCTTCCTTTCTATTGCTCAATTGTGGCTAGTTGCTTTATTTTGGCATGTTTACACAAAGTTGAGACAGGTGATGCTTAGAATAAGTATCACAGTGCAATGTCCTGATTGAAACCAGAGAGTGGAGGAGAGAAATCAGCATTTGAATGACAAGGGTAAAATGTATCCATTCTAAAAGAACATTATACTAACATACTTTAAATATAATATTCTCTAAGCAAAAGACAGAGACTGACAGAGTGGGTTGAAATGCTTATATGCTGTCAATAATTGGTCCATGTTAATTCTGCAGCCACAGACTTCATAAATGTAAATATATGAAAGTGATTTTCATTTACACAGTAACTGGAGGAAGAGAAACAGTTAGTTGTTTACTTAAGCACTTATTGTACAATCAAGTATGGTTTCTATTGCCTCTTTCTAACAATTATCAGTGTTGCTATCCCAGGTTGGTTATGTCTTGTATGCTTCAAATGCCCCACCCCCAAGGATAAAGATCAATGTAGAAACAGCAGGCTCAATGAACAAGAAAATGATTGTCCCAGCAATTGCACATAGTATTTCAAATTTGAATTTGCTACCTTAAATATATTGCCAATATTTGTGGATATATATCACAGAAAAATCTGAGTGTTTCTCTTTTTCTGGAAAGCTCTTCCTTCCTGGCCAATGTGTCAAGTGGTTCTAAAACCATGGGGATGCATATTCACTTGCCCTCCACTCCCCTTCAGCCTGAAAGACTTCCTGCCTATGTCCATGACTTATGCCAGTCATTATTTTATGATTTCTTCCTTTCCTAAGTCAAATTGCTTGCTTTGAAGTTCATTTACCAGTTTTAGTTATTTTTATCTGAAAATATTAAGTTGAAATTAATACTACTAGTAATATATTTTCAATGCATAAAAGGAAATACTAGGGAAGATAAAATTGTGACGTTTGTCAGATGATGAACATGATTGACATTTCTTCACATTTGCTTTTAAGGCGACAATGTCCCAGGTCAGGCAAGTGGGCCTGCTGGCTGCTGGGTGTCAGCCCTGGAACAAAGATGTGTGTGCTGCCAACGGAGACCGGTTTGCATACTGCGCAACTCTGGCCATCTATATATATCAGGTCTAATAGCACGGATTATTTCAATTTATGATTACACTACATGCAATTATTACTTAGCTAATGTTTGCATTAACTATGTAATGTGTGAAATTATAATTTACTTGGTAATTGTATTTTCCCTTTGAATATTTATATTACCTTCATAAATTATATCACTAAACTATGACATTATCTTCATTAAGCTTGCATTTTAAAATATTGTGTAAACTGCTTTGAAAACTATGGTATATGAATAGAAAGTGTTAGCAATTAGTTTTAGGGGCTGAAAAACTGTGTTTGTGGCCAAGAACACTTAGTGTTCTTCCAGAGAACCTGAGTTTGTTTTCCAGAGCCAAAAAGACAGCTAACAATGGGTTGTAATTACAGCTACAGGAGATCTGATGTCCTCTTCTGGCCTCCTTGGCCCGGTATTCATATGCCCACACACAGGCACACGAATATGTACATAAATTTAAAAAATAAATTCTTTCAGAGGCTGTTTATTAAATAGTTCCTGGTACCAGTGCACACTGACTATATAGCTAAAGTGAAATAACCTATCACATCATCACATTCTAGATATACCAATAGCTTATTAACATACTTTTCAGTGTTATTAAATGATATTTTTCTATCTGGCATTAGAATTTTATATGTGTTCAATTACAGTAAAGGAAACTATATTAGGCTAAGTTATTTAAATAGCAATTTATGATCCCTACCAGTGCAAGAGTACAATCTCATAATACTGTTCTAACAGGAAATGTTAATGTTACCATTTTGTACTGTGCTGGTAAAGTGAGTGAAGATCACTGGTATGTAACACTGATTTTTCATATATCTTTGTATATGCAGATATTTCTGCTAAATCTCTCACATATTCAGCATACTTTTTTGCTATGCACATTGGGTACATTCACAATATTTACTACCGATAGTTTACATCGCTAACCAATTTTAAATTTAAAAATGTATTAACTACACAATATAAACAATTATACAAACAGGACAACTTAAAATTATTATCACTTGCAGTGCTAGCCATATGTAAACACTCATGTTATCAAAGTTATCCAGGAAAAGCTGTAATTATAGAATTAAGAAAAAAATTACAGAAGGGAAGTCTTAGGAAATAGCTAGGTCATTACTCAAAATTTTATATGCTAAGATATTTCTTGTAGCCTTATCAGTAAAGCAAAAAGGAAGAGTTACTGAAATGCTGAACAGTAACATAAGGCCTTGTTTCACTGTCCTTTGAATCGTGACACTAGAAATGCAAAAATTAGCAAATGGTACTAGTCCTCCTTATAGACTACAGTGAAGGTTAAATGATACATGTTTAAGTAAAAAGACCAACCTTAACAAAGGTTCAAGACCTAGTAATTCTAGTAGTCATTAATGGAGGCATTTTAAGTGAAATTGTAAAAGTGGTAAATTCACTTCATCCACTTACAAACATAACAAACCCAGCAACAATATATAAAGGATCTACTATACCATTAATAGTTTAAAAGCGAGTGGCTGAACCATTTCAGAGAGAGAGAGGGAGAGAGAGGGAGAGAGGAGAAAAGCCAAGAGATCTGTTGGCTAAAATGATAGGGCCATATCAGAAACAGAAGCTGGGGAAAGGAGGGTCCAGGGACTTGCTGAGAGAGAGAGAGAGACAGAGACAGAGACACACAGAAAGAGACAGAGACACAAAGATAGGAAGAGAGAGAGGAGACAGGAAGAGAAAGAGAGAGAGGAGATGGAGAAAGAAGAGAGTGGTAATAGGCGCCATAGATTTAGCCATGTGTCCTGAGTTTCTTTGGGATCTGACAGATACAATCAGAGAAAGAGACAGTCATTACATTGCCCTGTGGAGCCAATGTTGACCCCACCAGGGTCCAGTGTAGTATCTGAATCCAGTGCTCACACAAATGGTCCTGGTGAAACTAACACACACACACACACACACACACACACACACACACACACCACAAAGTCATGCATCTAGAAGAAGAACAGGTAGGAAGGAGGAGTTGAGTTGATCAGTTGGGAGTAATGTAGGAAGGTCTACTGGAGACAATAACCAGAATGTATTGTATACATACCTGAGGCAGTCAAAAATGAATTAAAAAAAAAAAACACTTTCAATGTATTGGAAAATTGTTTTTGTACATAGTTGATAAACAGTTAAATGTTTATAAGAGTTTAAATAAACTAATTTAAAAATAAACTTAAAAGTCTATTCATTTTTTTTCTCTGTAAAAAAGAAATTGGTTTATTTAACTAATTTTTTATTTAAAATCTGTAAACTTTTTGTTGTGTTGTTTTTTACTTTTATGAGACAGGTTTTCTTCTGTGTATTTCTGGCTGTACCAGAGCTCACTATGTAGACCAGGCTGGCCTCAAACTTAAAGAATACCAAGATTACCTCTGCCTACCAAGTTCAAAAGGATTTTTATACTTCATAAAATATTTTGATAAAAATATAATAAATAAATTATACATGTTTAAAACGTAAACACTTAAGTTGCTACTTTTAACATAAAATCTTTGTTTCCTCAGTTTTTTCTAAAAATGCTTTCATCTTACTGAATTCAGTTGAATGAAAACCAAGGCATGAATTGAATTCATGTTTATCATGCAAACCAGTGTATCTGTGCATAGCTTTCTTTTTATATAATGTGATTACTAATCGAGAACGTATTATTTAAAAAGGAAAACTAAACTCTTTGACATGCTTTGTTTTAGTTGGATCACCATTATAATGAATTCAAGCTTCATGCCATCATGTCAGAACATAAAAAAACAATCACAGCAATCTCATGGTGTCCACATAACCCCGACCTGTTTGCAAGCAGCAGTACTGATAACTTAGTGATCATCTGGAATGTCGCAGAGCAGAAAGTCATCGCTAAACTTGACAACATCAAAGGTATATTTATCACCAAAATTTGTTTCATCAAGTAAAATATTTTTATATCAACACTTTGTTTAGTTTAGATTTTTAAAACAATATTTAAAATTTCCACTTCTTACATGTATAAGAAATACATTTCATGCCAGGAAAAGTGCCTGGGTACAAAAGTGAAACAAAATCTCCCCAAACTCCATAGAAGATGTGATTAACCAAGGATGTAGCCAATTATAAACAATTAAACTAATGTTAAAATTTAATATGAAAATTTACTGAATAAATATATAAACAAAACTAGAAAAATTAAGTAAATAATAGGCCTTGCCTGTTCATTAGTGTGTTCTAATTTTTGACACATATGGACACTAGTATGTAGATAATGTGCATCTACTTGTTGTACTCCTGAGCACGTTTTTTTACTTTATATGTGATTTGGTGGAGATGAAAACCTCTTTCAACAAGCAGGTCTCTAAGAACTTTATAACATTTTTTGTTGTTGTTGTTTGGTTTTTGGATTTCTCTGTGTAGTCCTGGCTGTTCTGGAACTAGCTCTGTAGACCAGCTCACAGATATCCTGTGAGCTGCCTCTGTCTCCAAAGTGCTAAGATTAAAGATGTAATCCACCACTGTTGTCCACAATCTTTTCTTTTTTAACTCAACATTGAGAATTCTTTAATTTTACCTATGATCATGATATAATTAATAATCATTTAATGTTAAACATTATAATTAATATTATTTTTCAGTACTAATGATAGTTCAAGGATTATTTATAGTTGCATAGGTTATTTCTAGATATAATGTCCATATGAAGTTTTTTTAAGTAATGTAAGTCATTTTAAGATAGAAAATGGAGACACAACTATTGCACTATTTAAATTTGTTCAAAATGTTTTTACTATTTTTTAGCATATGCTTGCAATCATGGCAATTCATAAGCATTTATCCCTCTTTTCTGTAGCAATAATGCCTTTTTATATTCTAGCCATATATTACACACTTAGTATGTTGCCCTTTCAATTTAGGCTATTAAAAATGTTTAAAAGATCAGTGAAAGGAATCAACTTTGTTACTCAACTGTGGTCTTAAGGTAATTTCCAAATTAAAGTAATTTGCAACTATAAAAACTGAATTTTATTTCTAAATTCATGTTTTTTATCAGTTAGTATAACCAATTATTAGACAATGAGTAAAGCTCGTTCCAACCTCTGAGAAAGATATTTATCAAGCCAGTTATTTAATAACTTCTATTAATAGAGTTGATATGTTTTCTTTGGGTTTTTAGTGTATCATTGAGAAAAAAAATCCACATTACTTCTGTAATCTGTAAGCATTGTGACATAAAAACAGTGATATGTGGCCTCACTTAGGATTTTTCATATATCTCCATATACTCTAATGATCTCTGTTAGTCAAAAGTCCTACAAGTATTATTTACATTAGTTGACGTACATATACCCAATACTTTACACTTTGTAGATAATCTTTTATAACACAAACAAGTCTTTGGTGAAATTAATTTTATATTGTATGATAAAGAAATTATAGATGTGTGATGATTTGTTCTCTTAAAGTCACAGCACAGAATCTGTACTAGCCTATGTTTAAAATTAAAAAAAAAAAAACCTTTTAGGCTGGGCATCATGGTGCACACCTTTAATCCCAGCACTTGGGGGGCAGGGAAAGTGATATCCCTGTGAGTTTGAGGACAGCCTGGTCTACATAGTGAGTTAAGGGACAGCCAAAGCTACATGGTGAGACCCTGTCTCAAAAAAAAAAAAAAAGAAAAGAAAAAACAAATAATAATAAAAAAAGCTCTAGCTGGTCAGTGGTGTGGATCATGTCTTTTGAGCCCAGCTTGGGGCAGAGTGAGTTCCAGGACAGCCAGGCCTGCACAGATAAACTGTGCCTCAGAAAGGGGTGAGACTTAAGTTTATCAGTCATAGTTTCCTGTGTCCCTGAATGTACAATTTGAAAGGACTTTTCACTGACATTTATAGAAAAATTAAATGATTGTGGTAATAGTCTGGGTAAATTTTATTTTATTTTTGGTTTCAAATTTTTCAAAGGCTTATTGCTAGCTCCTCCAGGCTATTTACAAATATTTTTATAATTTGAAAATTGAAGCTGTATTTATAATTTTTTTAAAATACTGTTATTTTTAGAGTCAATATAAATTCTTGAGGTACCTTACACTTCATTTCTTTGGAAAGTGAGCTTAAGCAAAGGAAAAATTGCTGTTCAGTAATTTTTTTCATCTTTCACGCATAGTACTGGACTTGTGTGCTTTTCATTTCAATTTTCTTTTCTACCTAGTTAAACTAATCTATGTAGTGGAAAATGAGTATTAGATATGCCCAGTTGTTAAATGTTAAAGTTGTCACCAGCTCTACAGAATAACATATTGAATATCCCACATATCTCAAATATCAAAAATACTGGATTAAATGAGTTGGTGGTCTCTACATATTTCTTAAAATTATCTAATAAGTGCAATTCCCGAGTAAGAAGATAATTGTTTTTAAAATAATGAAAAAATTCTTGAATTTCAATATTTTTGGTTTTGTTTTTTCCTATTATTATTATCTTATTTTTATTATTTACAATTTATTTATTTTTATCCCAGTTGTGGCCCCCTTCTTCATCTCTTCCAGTTTCCACCCTCCCTCCCTCTTCCTCCCCTATCCCTCTCCCCTGGTCCACTTAGAGGGGAAGGCCTCCTCCCCTACTGTCTGACCCTAACCTACCAGGTCCCATAAGGAGTTTCTGGATCCTCTTCCTCTGTCCTCTGTGGACTGGCTAGGTCACCCCACCAGGGAGTGGTGATCAAGTAGGGACAACCAAGTTTATGTCAGAGACTGCCTTTTCTCCCCTTGCTAGGGGACCCATGTGAAGACTGGTAGTTCAGTTTCCATAAATGTTCAGTGTAAACAACAGTTTACACAAATCTTACATCTCTCTGTTGTGTGTTGTTTGTGTTTGCTCTTTTCCAGGGGCACCTGCCTGTCTTGGCTGGTGCTGGAACACGGGCAATGCTGTGGCATTTGTTTCTCAGAAAGGCCCTCTGCTCATTTGGACCATCTCTGGACCAGATAGTGGAGTATCTGTACACAAAGACGCTCATAGTTTTGCGTCTGATATATGTATATTTCGATGGCACACCCAAAAGAAGGGAAAAGTTGCATTTGGTCATACTGATGGAAGTATATCAATTTTTCAGCCCGGTAGGTATTTAATTATCACAATCCTGTCTATTTTTCTCAGCAAATATTCTTTCTTATTCATATGCACATAGTAGTCTGAAAATTATCAAGTCGAAAAGAAGACACTGGCTCTCAATTTGACTTACAATGTGAGAGGTTCAGTCTGATAAATTATCCCGATTGCTTTTAACATGTGTGAGCATATTATACCTTAGAGAAAACATATGACAGAAAAATCTTATTGATCATGTGTGAAAAAGAAAAGAGGAAGGGACTAGTCCCATTACTCCCTTCAAGGGCATGTTCCTAGAGACCTAAACTTTCCAGTACAACCTGCTTTTTAAAAATGTTTATTTTTGAGATTATAATGTAATTACATAATTTCCCCTTCCCTTTCCTTCCTGCAAATTCTCCCATACAACGTTCTTTCTCTATTTTAAATCCATGAACTCTTTTTCTCATTAATTGTTATGAGAATGTATGTATATGTATAGATAATGTATATTCCCAGGTACAACCTACTCAGCTGTTTAATGTTACTCATATGTATGCCCTCAGAACTGCCCATATGGCACTGGTTAGCCAGAACCTGATTTTCAAAGGCTCCATTACTCTCTCCTCCCTTCCCCATCTGTACTACAGGCTGTAGAACAAACCTATATATGAGCCCTTGGGGAACTCTCCAAACTCCAAATTAGAGCAGTGCTTAAAGTACAATTTCACAAAATTTTAGAACAAGCACAATAGTGAAAGTATTACCCAGACTGTGCTGAGTCCTAATGTTCGTTTACTTATAGGCATGTAATTCACCTTCACGTCATCTGTGTGGCACTTCCTTTGAATCAGCTCCAACCAATTATTTGTCATTGTTTGGAATTTTCACATCAGTTCCTTATATCTACACAATTACTAAAAAACAAAAACAAGAGTTTTTGTTTTGTTTTTAATCTGGGAGGTGTAATGGTATAATGGTAAATCATCCACAAGATGATTTATGATTCGATAAAGATACCACAATATCTTTATCACAGGTGTCACCCCTCACAGAGAAAGAGACAGTAAATCTTTCAACTCCTCATTACTTAACTGGACATACTGGGCCTGTTATGAATTATTGCTCTGGTTGATATTCATTTCAAAATTTAGGCAATACCAAAACATAATTTGAAAATTAAAAGTTAACTAAATTGCTCTCCTCTCATAAATGAGTACTGTGCACCTTGGAAAACATAATTGACATTTTCAGCCACCTGGACTCTGTTAGTATGTAACTACTGATTGGCTAGATGGGTAGATTCAGGTGCTCTTTCAAGAGTGAGATAATTTTAAAAAGTAACTTATGTTCATTTTTTTCTGATACTACCATAAAAAATTGAATGGGGAACATTTTTTCTTTTTTTGTGTGAGCATATGTCTTGTTTGTGGTTTTTATATCCTCCCCATACGTGAGCAGTGAATTGTGTAAAATTACAAGATTTCAGATGCCTTTTGTGGTAGACTCCTGTCATAAGTTCAATGCACATCCCATTTGTCTTTCTAAATGAGGATTAATCACCTTCGCCTGTGTCCACTTTCTTGATTATCTTCTTTAGGTGTGTAGATTTCATTATGTTTATCATATCTTGTAGGTCTATATAAGCGAGTATATACCAAGTTTGTCTTTCTCCTTCTGGGATACTTCACTCAGAATGATCTTTTCTAGATCCCACCACTTGCCTGCAAATTTCATGATTTCCTCCTTTTTGATTGCTGAGTAGTATTCCATTGTGTAAAAATACCACAATTTCTGTATCCATTCCTCAGTTGATGGACATCTGGGTTGTTTCCAAGTTCTGGCTATTACAAATAAAGCTGCTACGAACATGGTTGAAAAAATATCCTTGTTGTGTACTTGAGCAAATTTTGGGTATATACCTAGGAGTGGTATAGCTGGGTCTTGAGGTAGCACTACTCCTAGTTGTCTGAGAAAGCGCCAGATTGACTTCCAGAGTGGTTGAACCAGTTTACATTCCCACCAGCAATGGAGGAGGGTTCCCTTTTCTCCACAACCTCTCCAGCATGTGCTATCACTTGAGTTTTTCATCTTGGCCATTCTGATGGGTGTAAGGTGAAATCTCAGGGTCGTTTTGATTTGCATTTCCCTGATGGCTAATGAGGTTGAGCATTTCTTTAAGTGTTTCTCTGCCATTCGATGTTCCTCTTTCGAGAATTCTCTGTTTAGCTCTGTTCCCCATTTTTTTAAGTGGATTACTTGGTTTGTTGCTTTTCTACCACAAAAGGCATCTGAAAGACTCTACCTAGCAGTGTTTCAAAGCAGACACTAAGACTCATAACCAAACCCTCGGCAGAGTGCAGGGAATCGTATGAAAGAAGGGAAGTTAGTATGATATGGAAAGGATAGGAGCACTACAAGGACCAAACATATCAGGGCACAGGGTCTTTTCTGAGACTGACACTCAACCAAGGACCATCTATGGATATAACCTAGAACTTCTGCTCGGATGTGGCCCATGGTAGCTCAGTAACCAAGTAGTTTTCCAAAGTAAGGAAACACGGACTATTTCTAACAGGATCTCAAGGGCAGGCTGTTTGACCCCCCCCACCCCCGGGGAGGAGCAGTCTGTTAGGCCACAGAGGAGGACTTTGCAGCCAGCCCTGAAGATACCTGATAAAACAGGGTCAGATGAAAGGGGAGGAGGTCCTCCCCTATCAGTGGACTTGGAAAGGGGCAGGGAGGAGACCAGGGAGGGAGTGTGGGGTTGGAGAGGGAATGAGGGAGCGGGATACAGCTGAGACACAGAGTTAACAAAATGTAACTAAAAAGAAAAAAAATAATAATAATAAAAAAAGAAAGGCAAAAAAAAATTACAAGATTTCTTTACTCTTTTCTTTAGCTATCTTTTCTCAAAAACAAAATTGTAACAATTGTATAATACAACACCTTCACATTTTCAACTCCAACTTTCGCTGACTACTGACAAGCTTAGAAATCAACAATTTTGTTTTGTCCAGGGGAGCAAAGTTAGTCATTGTTAAAACTTGGGTGTGGACCTATGCAATCAACTCCACAGTTAAAGTTTGTACTTAGACCTCATATTCCACAACTACTTCCCTGTCCCTGTTCCGTCACGAGAAAGTGAAATGTCTTTATTATGAGATAAGAAACATGAGGAATGCTGAAAGCACTAGAGAGTGTCAGGGAAGAACAGTTTACCCTGGATCGTCATCAGGACAAACTAATTTCCCCATTCACATGTGAGCCTGGCTGTCCGTATGAGAAAGCCAGATCATACTTCCAGGAGTCTCAGACATAAATTAGAAAACATTAGGGGAACACTAGTCTTATGATGTTCTTTGAAAATATTTTCCTTGTGTGTAATAGGTAGTAAAAATCAGAAACACATTCTGAAACCTGAACCTCTTGAAGGAACAGATGAGGAAGATCCAGTTACGGCCCTGGAGTGGGACCCACTATCCACTGATTATCTTCTGGTGGCTAATTTGCACCACGGGATTCGTCTCCTGGATTCTGAGTCACTTCATTGCATCACAACATTTAATTTTCCCAGTGCAGCAGTGTCTGTGCAGTGCCTCGCTTGGGTTCCCAGTGCTCCAGGCATGTTCATAACTGGAGGTAAATGTATCCATATTCCTGAATGTTTCAAATATGTGAATACTCATTAACTGAACTAGATAAATTGTGTTTTATTAGCAGATTTTCATCAAACTTGTTAATTAGCATCACAAATATTATTTAATGCAGTAAATGTCTAATTATAAAGTTTGTCATTGACATGATCAAAATGCAGTTAAGCTAATGTATTCCTGTGTTTGGAAATACATTGCAATATATTATTTATATGCACATGTACATGTGTTTATATGTACACAAACAACAAGTAGTTGGATTCCAGGTGTGGAAAAGAGATAGCAAAGGTAATAATTGGAAAATAATCAATTTTCCTGATAGGAGCTCTTTTAGCCTCACTGGTCATCACCAGATATGCTATAGTAGTTATATAATTTCAATCAAATTTAAAATGGAAGTAGTATATAAATCCATGGTTGAAAAGATGCTTGATCCTGCCTGAGAGGAGTTGTCAGGGTAGGTGAAGAAATCTGAGAAGGAAGAATTTAGAATAGCAATGAGGAATTAAGTGACACACAATCCCATTATGGGATTTGATAGATGATGTTTTTTGTTGCAATTTATACTATTCACACTTTAGGCAATTATGAATATTACAGGCATCAATGTAGAGCTGCTATGTGGACTTATAATTCTGTTAACTCATAAACACTGGCAACATTACTGGATACTAAAGTGATATTACGTGTGATAGTTTGAGGCACAGACAGACTGTTCTCCAAGGCAGTTATTGAAGAGGGATTTGAAGGAGAGAGGAATTTTCTAATTGGTTTTTAAGCATGTTTTATTTATTTCGCTAACAGCAGATAATGGGCAGTCGGTGGGTGTTTCAGTATAGAAGGACTTCTTTTTGTTTTGTTTTTTGTCTTATTTATGTATTTATTTATTTTATTTATTTTTTATTATTAGTTACATTTTATTAACTCTGTATCCCACCTGTATCCTGTTCCTTCATTCCCTCCCAATCCCACCCTCCCTCGCTCATCTCCTCCCTGCCCCTTTCCAAATCCACTCTTTGGGGAGGACCTCCTCCTTTCATCTGACCCTGTTTTATCAGGTATCTTCAGGACTGGCTGCAAAGTCCTCCTCTGTGGCCTAGCAGGACCGCTCCTCCCCTGGGAGGTGGGGAGGTCAAAGAGCCTACCATTAAGTTTCTGTCAGAAATAGTCCTTGTTCCCCTTACTATGGGAAAACAATTGGTTACTGAGTTACCACGGGCTACATCTGAGCAGAGGTTCTAGGTTATATCCATGCATGGTTTTTGGTGGAGTGTCAGTCTCAGAAAAGACCCCTGTGCCCAGGTATATTTGGTCCTTGTGGAGCACCTGTCCTCTCCAGGTCATAATAACTTCCCCTTCTTTCATATAATTCCCTGCACTCTGCAGAGGGTTTGGTTATGAGTCTTAGTATCTTCTTTGAAACACTGCTAGGTAGAGTCTTTCAGAAGCCTTCTGCAGTAGACTCCTGTCATAAGTCCAATGCATATCCCATTTGTCTTTCTAAGTGAGGATTGATCTTCTTACCCCGTGTCTGCTTTCTTGTTTATCTTCTTTAGGTGTATAGATTTCATTATGTTTATCATATCTTGTAGGTCTATATAAGCGAGTATATACTGTTTGTCTTTCTCCTTCTGGGATACTTCACTCAGAATGATCTTTTCTAGATCCCACCATTTAGAAGTGGGGCAACTTCTTTATGTGACCGCTTTCTAGAACGAGTGTTGCCAATGGAAGTTGTTTGAGATCATCTTGTAATAATGACATTTACAGTGGACAGTTTCTAGGGAAGGCAGATTCTAACCCCATGACAGAGCATAATGGAATAAAAAGTAAACAGGCAGGGAATTTAAAACCAGAGCAAGACATCAGCCATTTCTTTGAATGCATCATTAATGGTATTGGTGATTGCCTCCGGAAGTCTTTGTTATTACTTCTATGACTGTGTCTTTTAGTATCAAACAAAATGTGGTGACATTTGCATTTCTGATGATCTGACTAGATTCTCAAGTGGGTGTTTTACGTATTTGGAATGTTTCAAGAACAACACCTATCGATAATTTTAAACTAAAGAAAACTGGATTTCACTGCTTACATGTAGTTAATTCTCCTCCAAAGAAAAAATGTAAGTAAAATTATGAAAGTTTTAATACTTCACAGTATCATGTTTTCTGCAAATAAACTGATAACACTATAAACACATCAAATATTTTATACCGCTGAAAAACATATTAAAGAAATAGTCTTGATAATATACATACTAAATGAGCCATCAAAGCCAAAGAATAACTAGTATTCCTAACATAAAACTATTTCAAGCCAAACTACATTTGGAAAATTCAATTGAATGATAATCTTCAGATACATTATTGCTGCGAAGAAAATGAAATAACAGTATTAGTGAGAATCAACAAGAGTTATGAGATTAAATAAAATGGGCCTGACAGGTATAATTTATGTCTTAAGCATGCCTCATTTACCAGCTAAGAAAATTAAAATAACTAAGTGTCCAAATAAGAGGACTTTCAAATTTGAGGTTCATATTTGGCTATCAGTTGTAAATTAATTTATAGAATGTTGAGTCATCTCTACCCTTCATTTGCTTTTTCACATTATTTTCTGATTAGTCACTGGTTTTCTAATGTAAGATATATAGTAAAACACATGTTTAAAATAAATAATCTGGAACTTTGGAAGAAGTTTTTAATTAGATTCTTTATTAAAGATAAACAAGAACAGATTGACTTTCCATTAGGACTGTCATAATTATTCACATAGCTCACCACACTGTGTCCATGATGTGACTGCAAGAACTATGGACTGAGGAACTTTTTCTCCAGTTAAAATGTATTTAATTTCTTCTGCTCTGCTGGTGTTGGACCTCTCCAAATTAATAGACTCCTCTTTAATTGTCGTTGTTACAGATATATATAAAAGAGCCAACATGAATACAATCTCCTAGGTTCACTCAATGTTTCTAGGGATGTATACATTTCTAGGGATCTCCACTGAGTATTGTGTAGACACTCAGGAGACTTTTAATAAAGAAGTAAATTATCTAGGGTTGGAGCTGATAGCCAAGAGAGAGCTTGCTGGTCTTCCAGAGGACTTGAGTTCAGTTTCTAGCTCCCACATCAGGCAGCTCACTCCAGCTACAGGGCATCTGATAACTTCTTTTGTCCTCCACAGACACCTGCACTAGTTTATGTTCATACACACACAGACCAGACAGACACTCACATATTTTCTCCTCACTCAAGCCTATTTTCCTCATATAAATATAATTAACAGTGGCTCTTCAAATTAATCTTTTACATGGTGCTGATAAATAATTAGAAGGGACTATATTTGAACCCCAAATATTTTTATAGATTTAAGCCTTTCTTTAGCATCTTAACACCTCAGGGATTTGAAACTGGGTTTAGAAGAACCAAGATTCGTAGATGATGTTTCAGAGGCCAGCATATCGCACATTGCTTCTATGTGCCCCTTCTTTCTGCATTGTTCTCTTTATTTTGTCAGCACGGATTTTTATACCTTGGGAATATTTAGCCTTCATAATCCTTTTTTTTTTCATATTTTTCTGGAAGTGTCCATGTCTATTAGTAAAAAAATAAAACAAAAAAATTACCAGAAAATCAAATGTAAAGAAGTATATACTAATATTGTCATTTTTTTTGAGGAGTAACTTTCAGACACTCTGTTGTTAGACTTCCAGGCTTATTTTCCTACTTATCATTAAATACAATACCATGAACTAAGAATCATTATGAACTGAAATTTAAAAAATAGAAACATTTAATTCTCAACAACAAGAATTTCAAGCAGGTTGATGCATAAGGTTTGTAAAGACTACTCATGATGCCAAGTAATTAAAATATCTGCGAAACCTTATGGATCGTATTAACTTTTACCCAGAATACATGTCATTGAACTACACTGATCACTATCAAATCCCTATTTTATTATTATCTATTTTGGTTTGGGCTTCCTATCACTGTAAGATTCAATGAAATGAGCAACATCTACAATGAATGCAACAAGGAGTTTCTTATATTTTAAACAGAAAATAAAACACTCAGAGGCATTTATGCATGTATCAATATGTAATAATAGATTATACTAATAATCTACAATGGCATCAAGTAATGGAAGCAATTGTTCTCACTGAAAATTAATTCATAAAGTAATTTGCATTGACAGAAAAAACATCACAAATGTGTGTGGGTACGGGGCTTTTGTACTGCTTCTTTTATTATGTGCCTGCATGTCTCTCCATGTGTTTGTGGAGTGCATGTCCGCACGTGTTTGCACACACAAGCCTTGTGTGTGGAGGCAGAAGAGGATATTGGATTCATTGGGGAGGGAGCTTCAGTTACTTGTGGGACACCAGATTGTTTCACAGGTGCTCACATTCTGACTAGAGTTCTCACAATTGCACAGCAAGCTCTCTTAGCTGCAGAGCCAGGTCCTAAGGCCCCCTATGGCAGTGTTTTTAACAGGAACTTGTTTTTAAAAACAAATAATGCCATATTTTAACTTAGGATGTGATAACAAACTTCACATTCTTTAAAGGTTATACTCCTGACTAATTTTCAGCCATATGGTTTTACACTAGTATATACTTCTTTAACGTAATTAAGTTTTATGCTCATATTTCCACGCTTTTTGAGATTCTGAGTAGAAATTGTGCCCACTGACACAGATTATGAGTTTAGAACAAACATAAAGCTGAAGTATAAATTACGTCCTGTGATTTTATTCTGAAGAAAAGTGATCGTTACTCTTCCCTCATATTTTAGTTTCAGTCCAGTCTCCAGACAAAAATCACTATACATCTTCCACAAGTGAAGCAATTCCACCGAATATGACACAGAATCAAGCATTTTCTCTTCCTCCTGGTCATGTGGTATGCTGTTTCCTGGATGGTGGAGTTGGGCTTTATGACATGGGAGCCAAGAAGTGGGATTTTCTTAGAGAACTGGTAGGTTACCTGATTCCTTCTGTTATGCACAATGCTTATTTTGTGTAAACTTGTGATATTTACTTAACACCCATCTACTAACATTTCTAAACATTATTTTTTAGGTAATAGTATACT
>NW_026596147.1:15387343-15418596 GCF_907164565.1 Psammomys obesus | reverse complement strand
GTTGTTGAAACAATTTAGAAAATAACATAGAGTAACAACAAAAAGCTGGAAATGTGGTTCGTTGGCACAGGGTTTGTCTTCCATTTGAGACCCAGTTTAATCCCTCGTACCACAGAAGAAAAGAAGGGAAAAAATGGGCAGCAGCATATGATTCAAATAAAAATGATTGGAGTCCTTTTACAAAAGCAAGACAAAACCTCTGCCAGACATTTCAATTCCAAGGTTTCATTTCATGACATTGAAGTGAAATGCTAACTTTGACAACAAGCTAGATTAAGATTTTTATAATTGTTTATGTTGAATCATTGCTACAGTTGTGTAATTCTAGAAATCAGCTCCTATGATTATTAAGCCCCATTTAAGACACAAGCAACTTTTTTTTTTTTGGCTTTAAATTTTGCCCTTATTCAGTTCTGTGCTACGTCCTGATTACCTAATATAGTACCTAGACCAAGACTTACTGTCTTGAGTAAATGAGGGCATGTTTTTATTGTGATTATTATTTGTTGTGTTCTCTTCTTTTACTATTCCTTAGAGCTTTTGAATGTCCTAAATTTTCCACAATTTGAATTAAAGTAAGATATACATTTAACACATTTCAGTATTCATTGTTTCCCTGTGATCTCACCTAGAAAAGAAATTAAATTAATTTTCTGTTTCTGTGACAAAGCACCCAAGACAACTCAACGCAGAAAGATTTGTTTTGGCTCACGATGTTAGAGGTTTCAGTTCATGGTCAGCTGGCTCCATTGCTTCTGGGCCTGCAGAGAAGCAGAGCATTGAACATGAATAAAATATAGTAATTATTTAGAGTTAATTATTTGTAAATTATTCCCTTATTGCCCTGTACTTAATACATACGGCAAACAAAACCAAGCAACAGCAGAGTGCTGGGAGATGGCTTAGCAGCTAAGAGTGTAAATTGAGTTTGGGTCTCAGCACCTACATCAGCCAACTCCCAACCACCTGCAACTATAGCTCCTGGAGGAATCTAGCACTAGCGGCCTCTGCAAGTGGCTCCATTCATGTGCACATACTAATACGCACACGTGGACATAATTTTCACAATTTTAAAATGGTAAAAATTAAATCTCTAAAATAAAAAATGCTTTGCATTGATTTGAAATGAAAAACAAAACGTTTTGAGATCTTGCAGTTTAGTTGCTACATGAAAATTGGGTAGAGGAAAATATACATCTGTGCCAAATACAGGATTAATATCTTTTATTCTAAAATTTTGAAATCTGAATTTTAAAAACCCTGTAACTTTTTAAAATATTTTTTATTATTATTAATTACACTTTATTCATTTTGTACCTCCCCATAAGCCCCTCCCTCCTCCCCTCCTGATCCCATCCTTCCTCCCCTTTCTGCATGCATGCCCCTCCCCAAGTCCACTGATAGGGGAGGTCTTCCTCTCCTTCTTTCTGATCTTTGACTATCAGATCTCATCAGAAGTGGGTGCATTGTCATCTTCTGTGGCCTGGTAAGGCTGCTCCCCCCTCAGGGGGAGGTGATCAAAGAGCAGGCCAATCAGATAATGTCAGAGGCAGTCTCTCTTCCCATTACTATGTAACCCACTTGGACACTAAACTGCCATGGGCTACATCTGTGCAGGGGTTCTAGGTTATCTCCATGAATAGTCCTTGGTTGGAGTATGAGTGTCTGGGAAGTTCCCTGTGTTCAAATTTTCTTGCTCTGTTGCTCTCCTTGTGGAGTTCCTGTCCTCTCCAGCTCTTGCTATTTCCCACTTCTTACATAAAATTCCATTCACTCTGCCCAACAGTTGGCCATCAGACTCAGCATCTGCTTTGATAGTCTGCAGGGCAGAGGCTTTCAGAGGCCCTCTGTGGCAGGTTCCTAGGTTGTTTCCTGTTTTCTTCTTCTGGCTTTCAGAAGCCCTCTGTAGAAGGTTCCTAGGTTGTTTCCTGTTTTCTTTTTCTTCTGATGTCCATCCTCTTTGCCTTTCAGGATAAGGATTGAACATTTTAGTTAGGGTCCTCTCTTTTGCTTAGTTTGTTTAGATGTACCGATTTTAGTGGGCTTATGCTATGTTGTATGTTTATATGAGTGAGTATATACTGTGTGTGTCTTTTTGCTTCTGGGACAACTCACTCAGGATGATCCTTTCCAGGTCCCACCATTTTCCTGCAAATTTCATGATTTCCTTATTTTTCATTGCTGAATAATACTCCATTGTATAGATATACCACAATTTCTGCATCCATTCTTCAGTTGAGGGGCATCTGGGCTGTTTCCAGCTTCTGGCTATTACAAATAAAGCTGCTACAAACATGGTTGAGCAAATGTCCTTTTTGTGTACTTGAGCCTCTTTTGGATATATGCCTAGGAGTGGTATGGCTGGATCTTGAGGAAGCGCTATTCCTAGTTGTCTGGGAAAGTGCCAGATTGATTTCCAGAGTTTTAAATACTAGTGGGTCACAAGTGGAAAATACCACAGCTTAAATCATGGCAGTGGTTACTGTCCAAAACTGGACAAACTAGAATGTTGCAAAAAAATATTTTCAGGATGTATACATACACATATACATATATGGGGTAGAAGAAATGTAAACAGGCCAGGTGGTGGTGGCTCACACCTTTAATCACAGCACTCGACATGCCAAGGTAGGCAGATCTCTGTGAGTTCAAGGACAGCCTGGTCTACAAAGCAAGTCCAGGACAGCCAAGGCTACCCAGAGAAACCCTGTCTCAAAAAACAAACATACAAAAAAGTAAACAGACTTCTGATTTTGGGTTGTATCATCCCCTTGTCTCTCATTATTCATATAGAAACATTTTACAGCCTAAAAGGAATCTGAAACTCACAACACTGGTCTTAAGCATTTTGAATATAGAATACACAACCTGTGATTCATTAGCAGACCAGCATTCTTTCAGAGCAATGAGCACAATTTGTGTATCTTTTGTACTAAAAGTTGGAAAACTAGTATATATATAAATTTCCTTGTTTATAATATATATAATTTTCCTTTATTAATAAGGGTTTCCTTCATAATGTGATTTGTTTTTAATACCGAACCCTAGGGACATGTGGAAACTATATTTGACTGCAAATTCAAACCCAATGACCCAAATCTTTTAGCAACAGCTTCATTTGACGGCACTATAAAAGTTTGGGATATAAACACGTTGACAGCAGTGTCTACTTCTCCTGGTAATGAAGGGGTCATTTTTGCTCTTTCATGGGCTCCAGGTAAGACTTTCTTTTATTAAAATCCAGAATGAAATCAAGTGACTTTCCTAAATTTTGTTCAAATTTATATTCTTCCTCCAGGTTTAATCTTGTTCCAAATGGTTATAGAGGTAGATTATTGGCAACATTTAGTCAGCTCAGCTTCTCTGAGATGTGAGGTTTTTTATTAGCCCATCTTCAGAAGAACTCTGGTCCTTGCGCAATTCAGATGACAGCCACATAGAAAACTACACTAAATCTAGATGATATGAATAGTATTTAATTTTGGCTGTATTTGTATATGTCCTTTAATGATTAATGGATTTTGCATGATAAAAAATCTTCCTGATATTTTTCATGTGATTTGGATTCGTGAAAATAAAAACTACCCAGTAGTAGTTTCATTTTTGTATGTTTGTGTTTTCAACTAAATTTTTTATATTATCAGCTTACAAAAAATTATTACCTAACCATTAAAATATTACAAGATAGTAAGGAAATATAAATAGTAACACATTACATATTCATCACGTATACATTACATATGCTTAAGAGCTAGTAATAATTTGTGGGATTATGACTATAGCATTTGGCTTGAAAATAGAGCCATCTCTGTCTTTTTAACTTCTATACTGAATTATTTATTGATCTCAAAATGTTATCCTAGTTTTGTTCCGAAAAAATCAGTAGGGGCTTTAGACTGAATAAATTGTCCATATAACTATTGAAGTTTTATACTATAGATACATTCATTACATTGTTCTCTCTTCTATTGGTGCCCTGGTGCAGTTATGTAATTATATTTTTGAAATTTTCCGTTATAAATATTATCAATTATGGAGTGATAATGGAGGTAAAAGTCTCAGTGGGTAACAAAGCTTATTGTCAAGCCCAGGGACCTGAGTTTAATCCCCTAGTACCTGTATGGTAGACTGGCGAACCAATTCCTGCAAATCTTCCTCTAAGCTCCAAAGACAGACACATGCCCCTCCCCACACAAATAAACATGTTACAGTATTAACTATTATTAATAAATAAATTTGAAGTTTTACCTTTTCAAAATTTACATCTTAAAAGAGAATCACATTTATAAAAAATATTAAATGTATAATCTCCAACAAATTGTGTTTTAAGGTGATTTAAATTGCATTGCTGGGGCAACTTCCCGAAATGGTGCTTTTATTTGGGATATTCAAAAGGGCAAAATGATACAGCGTTTTAATGAGGTAAGAGTAATTTACTTCCGTTGAGTAACATTGTGTCTTACTGTGATCATGTAAATGTTTCAGCTCAACATGTAACAATACAATCTCACATATGTTTTCTCAGTTAGAAGGAACTGCAAGGAACTATTGGTAGTCTAAAACGAATCTGACAATTACAACTGAATTTAGAAAAAAAAACATCTGAAATTGCATTATAGATTCAAAAGAATTTCAAGTTATATTTTTTCACAAAATCTAAGCAAATATTAAATAATGAATAAAAGGCTAAACTCAGAAATACCAAAATATTACCTAGTGCTGTGACTTTTTCTATGGAGTCACAAAGAAGTTTCTGCTCACACATTAAAAAAAAAAAAAATTCAAGCCCTACAACTGTCCTCTTAGTAGGACTGTGAAACAAAGCTCCATGGTGAGGTGCCTCATCACACTCTAGTGTCAGTGTAATCCTTCCCACTGCACTCAGGAAACATCCTCTGATTTCATTTTTAAAAAATATAATGGGAACTTCTCTAAACAATGTCACCCAGGGTAAGATAATCAATCCTCACTCAGAAAGGCAAACAGGATGGACATCGGAAGAAGGAGAAAAACAGGAAACAGGACAGGAGCCTACCACAGAGGGCCTCTGAAAGATTCTACCCAGCAGTGTATCAAAGCAGATGCTGAGACTCATAACCAAAGTTTGGGCAGAGTGCAGGAAATATTATGAAAGAAGGGATACATAGTAAGACCTGGAGGGGACAGGAGTTCTACAAGGAGAGCAACAAAACCAAAAAATCTGGGCACAGGGGTCTTTTCTGAGACTGATACTCCAACCAAGGACTATGCATGGAGATAACCTAGAATCCCTAGAGATAACCTAGTAGCCCATGGCAGCTCAGTTCCCAAGTGGGTACCCTAGTAAGGGGAAGAGGGACTGTCTCTGACATAAACTCAGTGGCTGGCTGTTTGATCATCTCCCCCCGGAATGCCACAGAGGAAAACAGTCCTGAAGAGACCTGATAGGTTAGGGTCAGAGGGAAAAGGAAGAGGACCTCCCTTACCAGTAGACTTGAAGAGGGGCATGGGAGGAGATGAGGGAGGGAAGGTGGGGTTGGGAGGGAATGAAGGAGGGGGCTACAGCTGGGATACAAAGTGAATAAACTGTAATTAATATAAAAATTTAAAATTTAAATTAAAAATAGGCTTTATTTATTTCATATATATATATATATATATATATATATATATATATATATACACAATTTTTATTTATTCTAGTTTATTCACTTTGTATCCCAGCTGTAGCCCCATCCTCGTTCCCTCCCAATCCTGCCCTTCCTCCCTCATCTCCTCCCATGCCCCTTCCCCAGTCCACTGATAGTGGAGGATTTCCTCCCCTTCTGTCTGACCCTAGCTTATCGGGTCTCATCAGGACTGTCTTTCATAGTCTTCCTCTGTGGCCTGGTCAGGCTGTTCCCCCTCATGGGGATGTGATCAAAGAGCCAGCCACTCAGTTCATGTCAGAGACAGCCCCTGCTCCCCTTATTAGGGAGCCCATTTGGAAATTGAGCTGCCATGGGCCACATCTGTGCAGGAGTTTCAAGTTATCTCTAGGAATGGTCCTCAGTTAGAGTATGAGTCTCAGAAAAGACCCCTAGGCTCATATTTTTTGGTTCTATTGTTTTCTTTGTGGAGCTCCAGACCCTTCCAGTCACAAGGACAGACAGCTTTCCTAAAGGATGTTTTCCTGTACAGGTAATCAGAAGGTTCATTTAGATTGCCTCTTATGAAGGAGACAATGGTTTATCTTTCTTCTTTCCCAGAATGTCTCTTCTTGGATAGTAATCTTAGGATTTTTTTTGAGCAATTTAGATAGAATGTCATGTATCTACACAGGGCCAGAGATATTCAGATCCCATTATTTCAACCAGAAATCAAAGCATACTGTCTGAGATCTTGATTTTAGAAGTTCCTGGATATGAAAGAGGTATCTATCCTTAATGCTATTAGAGCTTTCTAATATCTGACAAGTTACCGAATTATAAGGGTCAAAAGGGATACCCCCAAGGGAGGTCACAGGGTTAAGACATATGCTTTGGCTATAAACAAAATTCATAATCTTACAACAGTTTCAAAAAGTGCCTATGAGCTTCACACATATAGGGAGAACTAGTCCCACCTTTAATTCACTTGTATAAATTTACCTTCTGTGTTGGAGAGCCCTGCTGCCTAAGGTTGCTGCCTCCATGACTTTGTAGCTCTCTGAGCTGGGAACAAGATGGAGAACTCCCTTTCACAAGCTGAGCTTTCCATTCCCTGCCTGTCCTTATTTAGAGGATGTCCCTGAGTGAGAAGCCTAGCTTACTGGAGAAGTAGCCTCTGACATAGTTTTCTGCAGGATGTCCCACCCCTTCCTGCTGCCCATATGGTAGTGTGTCTCTCAATGCAAATAAAGTACTCTGTGAGTAGCTGTCAGGCTACCTCCTGGTTGCTTCCATTTTCCTATATATTCCCCTCATCCCTGGAGTAAAGCTGATCTGCAGAAAGGCAGATAAGGAGCCCTCCCAACGCCCCCCCCCCCCAAAATCTTCCCCACCTCCACTTCTGCTTCTTCTACATGGGCTGGTGGCCAATGACCCTGAGGGAAGAGGAGACCCACACTTTTATACCTGCTCAAAGAAATAAAAACAACTGAAAATTGTGAATATAACTAAAAATTTGAGAATATATTCTTGTCATTCAACCTTAAATAGAGATTATGAAGTTCCTTTGGCTTTACTCTGATAGCAGCCACAGTTTAGGAAATTCACAAAATAGAGAAATTTCTATTAAAGTGTAGGCACAGGTTAGTTACAACTTTAATTTCCTCATCACACAGTCAGTAAGAGACATTCCCCAGCTTAATGGATTGCTTGTGCTTTAAAAGTTTCTCCTCCTGTGAACTGCAACTGCACACCTTAGGTTTTCCCAGTCCTAGAACATCTCCAGTTATGTTTGTGAAAATAAACTTCTGGAACTAGAGGAACAATGACTGAAAGGAAAGTTACTGACAACGTTCCTTACACATTAATTGTGGTACCCTGTGTTTGAAAACAAGATGATGAATGGCTGAACCTGTATACTGAAATTCACAGGGACAGATGAGTAGATCTAAATCTCATGGCTGACCTAAGAAATGAACTTTAACTTAAAACTGTGTCCAGCCAAAATTAGGGCCTTATTTATGCTTACCAAATACATTTCTTAAGCGTGGCCACTTCTTCATATATTCTTTTTTTGTTGTTTTGTTTTTTTTTATTTTTAAATTTAATTTTATTTATATATTTATTTATTACAATTTATTCACTTTTTATCCCCACTGCAGCCCCCTCCCTTGTCTCCTCCCAGTCACACCCACCCTTCCTCTTCTCCCCCTATGCCCTTTCCCTAGTCCCGTGATAGGGGAGGACCTCCTCCCCTTCTATCTGATGCTAGCTTATCAGAGCTCTTAAAATATATATTCAGGTGCGGAGTGTAAGTGAGGGTGTGGTGAAACCACCAAATGTCACCCCTCTGTGAGTAGACAAAGGTTTATCAGGGAATTCAAACTGTCAGGCTGTCTGTCAAGAGACAAAGAGAGTATCAAAAAGCAGAGAGAGCCTTGCCATTTTTTAAGAAGGGTTGTAGGCAAGAGGGTGCCTGTAAGTTGAAACAGGCTGAGAGTTAGAGCAGGGGGAATGGTACAAGCCAACCTGAGAGCTGGTGTCGGGACTCTGGTGTCTGTTGTAGACTTGTTTGAGTTAATAGGGAAATAGATTTCCTATTGTGGGAGGTAGCTGTCTGCAGAGGAAGATAAGGAAGTAATGGCTTTTCCTGACTAACAGAAACCCACTTTGCAAGATTTCTGAGGAATGCCGACTTAAAGTGACAATCCTGTTTACTGGGTCAGAGGCCAGCCTGAGCAGAGCCTAGACTGTCATTCAGGACAGCGTCAGCATGAAATCAAATGAGAACACTAAACTGAAAGAATGAGCTGCCTGATCATTGTGGGCAGTAATACTGTTTGGGGGACCCTCTTTGAACCTACCACCAGAGACCAGTGTAAGTAGGTGAAGTGCTTGCCATGGAACTGGAGAACTTGAGTTTGAATCCTCAGGACCTGCATAAACCTCTGATGACAGTAGGATACTGTCATCCTTGTGTTTGTGCTGCAAGTCGGAAAGTAGTATAGGAAAATTCCTGGAGGTTTGAGGCTCAGCTAGTGTGATAGGTGCAGCTGTGAAAAACAAAAAGAAATCTTGTTTGTAAAAAAATGTGGAGGCCAAGGACTGATAATTGAGGTTGTCTTCCAAAGTCCACATGCATGCTATGGCTATACCCTGAATTCACACACATTCATATACATAAATATACATACATCATACACACACACAAATAAAAATTAATATGTGTGTATGTGTATGCACACACATATCCAGCTTTTTGCCATTGACATTGATATCTATGTTATTACCATCTAGAATAAATTCCTAATAGAAAAATGATTTTTAGAAATAAGTAATATACTAAAAAGGGATAGTTACTTTCTTTTCCTTTTTGGTTTTTTGAGACAGGGTTTGCTGTGTAGCCTTGGCTGTTCTGGACTCACTTTGTAGACCAGGCTGGCCTTGACCTCACAGAGATCCACCTGGCTCAATCTCTGGGAATGCTGGGAATAAAGAGGTATGCTACCATGCCCAGCTTACGATAGTTACTTTTTACGAATAACAGTTTTATCTTTTTTAAGCATGGAAAAAATGGAATATTCTACATTGCCTGGAGTCATAAAGATTCTAAAAGAATCGCAACCTGCAGTGGTGATGGGTTTTGGTAAGTACTATAGCTGTTTATACAGCTGTACCATAAGTTCCCACATAGACACGTGCTATATTGGTGTGATATATCATTATTAAAGAAGAATGCAATGCAAAACTATTTCAAAATACAAAATGAAACAAATATAAAAGTTTTTATTTATGTTTTGTTTGAGACAGGGTCTCTTAATGCTCAGGTTACTCTTCAACTCCTCATGTAGCTGAATATGACCCTGAACTCCTGATCCTCCCACCTTCACCTTCTAAGTTTGGTATTACAAGTGTGTGCTGTGATGCTTGGCACAGACATTGCCTTCTAAATGAAAACACCAAACTGAAAGAAAGAACTGCATTATGGAAACTCAATTTCCCAGAAAATTTAAGAGACACTAAACAATATTAAAAAAAAAAAAATTCCTAGATTTTCAGATTTCACTACTTATAAAAAGATAAGAGCTGGGGAGGGGGGCGGGTTGAGGATTTAGCTCAGTGGTAGAGTGCTTGCCTAGCAAGCTCAAGGCCCTGAGTTCAGTCCTCAGCTCTGTAAAGAAAAAAAAAAAAGAGAGAAAGAGAAAAAGATAAAAGCTGTTGAAAATAGGATTACAACAAGGCCAAAAGGCCCCCTGAGGAGCTAATTTCACTGTGCTTCGGGCATACTACTTTCTTAATTATGACAGGTCCAAGGAAAAAGTGAATTTCCATGTTAAAAACCCATGTGTAAATACTTTATTTTAAATCAGTGCTACACTGTACTAGGAATGAAGTTGTCATTGAGAGTTGTTCACCAGGAATGGGAAGCTTCTTCATTAGATTTTGATGTACAAAGTTCAATTTTCTCATTCCTGTTTTAAAAGTTCCAACAGGACAAAACAAAGCAAAGGTAAACAAAAACACCTTTCCTAAGTATCACCCTGAGTGACATTCCTCCTTAAAGACTCATTTGATATATAGTATACACTAAACTCTAAACAGTGTGCTTAGGGTTGTTTTTTTTTTTTAATTAAATAATCCGTAATTAACTTCAGGCTCTTGTTTAGCATCATTTGTCAGCGTCAGTCATCACCACTATGAGGGACCCAGTAAGTTTCAACACGCTTAATGTGGCTTAAAAGCATTTTCCAGCGAGTCCTGGAACATATCATGCTCTGGTTCATACACAGCTTCTTGTATTCCTAAGGAATCAATAGCACTTGCCTTGTGGTCATAATAAGATAGGCTGTCAGAGATTACTTTATTTTCTGTGATCAAATTATAAGGGATATTTTCCTGTATTATAAATTTTAGTTACATTACTGATTATACACCAGGAAAACAACATAACATCAGTTTTTATCTTAGTGAGATAGTACATTAAATGAGGTTTGTGAATGAATAAGGCAAATAAATTTTAAGCACTTAAATGTTAAGCTGAAAAATCTAATATATATATGTATATATATATATATATGCATATATATATACACTCATGTACATCTGAAAGTACAGAAAACTATATTTTTCTATAATTAAAAAATCTTTCAAAAACAAGCTTCTGAATCAGTTATTACCTTTAATTTGATCTAAATGGATTATTGTAGTTCATATTATAAGAAGACTTGTAATTGATAGTATCATTTATATATAGCTCTCTCTTTCCATCTCTCTCTGCGTGTATGTGTGTGGGTATGTGTTTTACAGGATCTCTGTGTGTAACCTTAGCAGGAACTTTTTTTTTTGGTAAAGTGGGTTGGACTTCAACTCAGATAGCTATATGCCTATGACTTCTGAGTAGTGGGATTAAAGGCTTGTGCTGTCACACCTAGCACATTTTCTTTTGAAGTTTGCAAAGATCTTTATCTTAGAATACTGACTTTTGAATCTTGCAGTTATGACTTAGTTGTTTATCTAATTTTAGTATTATTTGGACAATTGATGGTAAAGTACTGCACAAGTACAAACACCCAGCTGCCGTGTTCGGTTGCGATTGGAGCCAAAACAACAAGTAAGTTATCTTTTCCTAATAATCATTATGCGAAAACAAAGTTACAGCTGCTCCCATAGAGAGTACCTATTCTCCTTGGATACTACTCCCTTTACCTGCAAATGAGGAGCCTTGTAACTGCTCATAGTTTTGGCCGTTTGTAGTCCACGGTGCTTCCATATAGACTTACGATACTGATTTACTATCCAAAAAATAATTTCATAATACACTGGAGAAAACCAACATATTGCTAACAAGTGAAGCTAATGAAAACTGGAAATGAGCCTGTTCAATGTGTGACTCCAGGGCAGAAATGTCAATCTTTTTCTAATTTCTTTTAGGCTTCTATTCAGTTCTCCACGGGCTTTCTGCCGCCCCCAGCCTCTGTACTACAGCCTCTGCAGTGCATAATTTCCCAAGATGTAGAACTTCAGTGGGTGGGTTTGAAAGACAGGCTTGTGTGAGAACTACTTATCCTGTAAAAATCAGCTTTCATTTAAAATTAAATCCAAGTAAAGTTCCACTGAAATTGGACTTCCAACTGACTGCATTTCAAAGAATTTTGTTTAAAATTACCTTTTGATAATAATAATGTGTTTTAATAGAAAGCTTTCTTTAGATATTGTCAAAGATAACACAGATTCCTTTATGCTTTCCCGTACTAAATATGGAAAACAAATAAATATTAAAAATAGATTTCCTGAATCAAATGAGATAAAATACAAAATAATGGAACAGTGTTTCTTCCAGCAGTTATGCTGCAGCAGTTACAGATATTATTAGCATATAACTAGGCAATATACCACCCTTCCCCGATCATTTCTTGTCTTGAAGCTGCCATGCAGGAGGCTTTGGTGGTCTTCCACACCCTGTCATTTCAGTTTCCGTTTTCAGTAAGCCACCAATGCCGCCTATACTTGTAAGAAAAGTGGGGCAGAGAAGAGACAGACTCAATTTCAACAGGCAGAGACAGCAATATTGGAATGGCAAGGAGCTCCAACATTTCCATGGGATGAAAACAGATCACATTTAGATGGGCTGGGGTCATACACACACACAAATCCACATGCATGTGTACATGTACATGTACACACAACTAGGAGTGGTTAGGTTGGGGCTAAGCAAACAGGTTTTTTAAAACTTTTATCGATTTTTTGTGAGGTCCACATCATGCACCCCATTCCACTCATCTCCTAGTCCCTTTATATGTGCCCTCCCAAAAGAAAATAAAAAATAAAAGAAACATTTTTAAAAATCTCATGTTGAAAGCTGTACTGTGTCACAGCGTATCCCACGGTGTACTCTTCCCTAAGCAGTTTTACTTGGAAATGTTCGTAGCAATGAGTCATTGGTCTGGTTCAAGGCCTCTGGTTTCTCCTACACCATCAATAGTTGGTCCACACTGGGACTCCTCTCAGATATCTTGTTGTTGGAAATCCTGCAACTTTAGATCTAAAGGAGCAGCCCTTTCACACTTTTCAGCAGTTCATAGATGAGGTAGATGTTGGGGTAGACCAACTCAAAGCCCTAGATCTGGGCCTGGGTGGCCCCTGAGTTGGTCAACCCACCAGGTCTCCCAAACCCACACAACCAGGACAAACTCTCCAGCACTGACCCCACTAGCTCTCCAAATGCTTCATCTGGCAAGGGGCAGGCTCTGTTATTCTACTCCAATGCCCTTAGGCTGGCTCATCTGCATCCATGTCACAAGAGCTAGCTCTACTGGCTCTTCCAAGAGCTACAGAGGTGGGGTGGGCTAAATAGTATGACTTGGGTCTGTTTTGCAGTACATCCTGTACAATTCCTCATGACCTGAGGTTAACACTCTATTTTAATATCTTTATCCAAGCAAACTGCATTCCAGAAATGCAGTGTTGGCTTTTATGTAGTTGGTTCTGGATTCCTTTAAAGTCCTTTCAGATGCTATAGTCACCTTTGCTATGTTGTGAACAGGCTGAACATTTAAAACACAATGTGAGGGCTGTGGATACAGGTCAGAGGTAGGGGTCTTGCCTACCCTATGTGAGGCCCTAGAGCATCTACTCCCAGTACAAAGAACAAAAAGAAACCACAGATCTTTACACAAAACTCCTGTGGGTAAATCCAGGAATATCTTTCCATTGCCTATAGGATTAAAATGCAAGTTCTCTTTTTAAGCATAAAGAAAATAGAATATAACCAATGTTGTAGTCTTAGAGATGACAACTTTTTATTAATAGAGGAAAGATACAGTCTTCTCATGGTTCTTCTTCCTTAGAAAGTAAAGAAAATCCAGAAGACCTTCAAATTCTTTTCCCAGGAGAGATTTTTATTTATTTATTTGTGTGTATGTGTGTGTACATTTTAATTTTTTTATCAGGGTATTCAGTATTAGGTTTCATTACTGCATTTTCAGACAAAAATGAGTTTTTGTTCTCTCCTGTTTTTTCCCCCATATTCCTGGAACCTCTGTTTATTTCGCTCCTCTCCAAATCCTCTTTCTGCTTTCATGTTACATTTCTCCAGTTGACTCTCCAACTCCTCTTCCCTTTCCTCGTGGTCTACCAGAATCATATCATACATTTGTACTATATATCACACTAACTTATACACTTGATACTGAATATGTAAGCCAGAATCTGAATGTAAGGGAGCCCGAGTTATTTGGCTTAATATGGTACTTTCTAGATCTGTCAATACCAAGCTTTATAGCACTGCAAGCCTTACAGATCAGCCCTATCTCAGTTGATTTCTGTCTGTGCCTGCCATGTGAACTCTACAGGAGGACACAGTAAAGAAACTACCCAGATGGGCACTCCATTGCAGGGAGTTTTGCTGTTGTCGATAAGAGAGAGAGAATATCCCCAGGCATCTGGGAGAGAACAGGGCAGAGAGAAAGAGAAGCACGCTGTTCATGACCACGGCTAGGGAAATGGGAACGTAGAAGAGCCCTGTGGATTATCAGGAGGATGAGTAGTTAAGAAGAGTGTGGCCTGTGAACTGGAATAGTCTGGGAGTTCCAGATAGAGGAGGTAAGATAGGCTAGTGTGGGCTACATTTGAATAGGAGCTCAGCTGAAGGAGCCTGGAGGCCAGCATGGGTTTGATATACTCATAAGAGACACAGGTATCTGCCAGAGGCAAGGGAAATAACCCTTTTGGGGGAGGATGGGAGGGAACCATTTCACAAGTTCCTGAGGAGTGCTGGATTTTATCTAACATCTATAGTCCAGCTTAAGCTGAGCCTAGACTCAATTAAATTTTTTAATTAAATTTTTATTTTTTTGTATTAATTACAATTTATTTACATTGTATCCTAGCTGTAGCCCTCTTCCTCATTCCCTTCCAGTCCCTCCTTTCCTCATCTCCTTCAGGCTATGCAAATCAAAACAACTCTGAGATTTCACCTTACAACTATCAGAATGGCTAAGATCAAAAACTCAAGTGACAACACACGCTGGAGAGGATGTGGAGAAAGGGGAACCCTCTTCCATTGCTGGTGCGAATGTAAACTTGTACAATCACTTTGGAAATCAATCTGGCACTTTCTCAGACAATTAGGAATAGTGCCTCAAGATCCAGCTATACCACTCCTAGGCATATATCTAAAATATGCTCAAGTACACAACAAGGACATGTGTTCAACCATTTTTGTAGCAGCTTTATTTGTAATAGCCAAAACCTGGACACAACCCAGATGTCCCTCAATGGAGGAATGGATACAGAAATTGTGGTACATTTACACAGTGGAATACTACTCACCAATTAAAAACAAGGAAATCATGAAATTTTCAGGCAAATGGTGGAATCTAGAAAAGATCATCCTGAGTGAGGTACCCCAGAAGCAGAAAGACACACACGGTATAGACTCAATTTTGGACCAAGTCAGTGGCCTGTCCTTTTAGAGGTAAAAATAGGATATCCTTTGGACCTGACATGAATCTTTCCTTTTTTTCTCTAAGGCATCCAAGTACATTGACTACCAGTTTCCTGAACTAGACGGATGATTTTTATTTTCAAAATTTCACTCATTTTGTCCACCTTTATTTAACATTTTGTTTCCTGCCATACTGACGTTGATCATAGATAATATTTACATGACTCTCAGTACAAAAACTACTTTTTAAATTTTAATTTTTATGTATTCTTTGAAAATTTTATACACGTATACAACATATTTTATTATACTTCCCACCCACTCCTCCCAGAAACTATCCCTCTCAGCTTCATATCCTGCTAAAAAATACTGTAGGAAAAACCCTTCTAAGGACTCCATATCAGTACACATGATAAATTAATTTTTAACTGCGTAATACTGACAAGTATTGACTATTTCTCTCTCATAGATGTTGTTCTAATTTACTTTATTTTGCTATGATAAACACCCTGACCAAAAACACCTTGAGGAGGAAAGAGTTTATTTCCTCTGACAAGTTATAGTTTATGATATAAAAAAATTAGGGCAGGAGTCTGGGGAAGAAACTGAATCAGATCTTGGACCAAAGCTGCTTGTTGGTCTGCTTCTTGGTGCACATTCAGCTACATTTCCAATGCAGTCCTACTACTGTACCCTGGATTAGGATTTTCCAAGGTGGGCTGGGCTCTTCTACACCAATTAGCAATCAAATAAAAGACCTGTAGACACCCCTATTGGACACTTTCATGGTGACAGTCCTTCCAATGAGGTTCCTTGTTCCTAAGTGTGTCAAGTTGACAACCAAGATTATCTGTCTCAATTGTGTTCAATCTTTAAATATTAAAAAAAAAAAAAACTCATTTGTCATATCATCTTCAAAGTTTGCACTCAAGAACTGCTCAATCAAGTTACAAAAATACAGGGGAGGTAGCCAGAGCAATAAGACAACTAAAGGAGATCAAGGGGATACAAATCAGAAAGGAAGAGGTCAAAGTGTCACTATTCGCAGATGATATGATAGTATATATGAACGACCCAAAAAATTCAACCAGAGAACTCCTCCAGCTGATAAACACCTTCAGCAAAGTGGCAGGATACAAAATCAACTCAAAAAAATTAGAAGCTCTCCTGTATACCAAAGACAAAAGGGCCGAGAAAGAAATTAGGGAAACAACACCCTTCACAATAGCCACTAACAACATAAAGTACCTTGGTGTGACACTAACCAAGCAAGTGAAAGACCTGTTTGAGAAAAACTTCAAGTCTCTGAAGAAAGAAATTGAAGAAGATCTCAGAAGATGGAAAGATCTCCCATGCTCATGGATTGGTAGGATTAACATTGTGAAAATGGCCATCCTGCCAGAAGCAATCTACAGATTCAATGCAATTCCCATCAAAATACCAACTCAATTCTTTACAGACCTTGAAAAAAAGATTCTCAGCTTCATATGGAGAAACAAAAAACCCAGAATCTCCAAACAATCCTGTACAACAACAGATCATCTGGAGGTATCTCCATCCCCGATCTCAAGTTGTACTACAGAGCAATAGTAATGAAAACTGCATGGTATTGGCATAAAAACAGAAAGGAGGATCAATGGAACCGAATAGAAGACCCAGAAATAAACCCACACACCTATAAATACTCGATTTTTGACAAAGAAGCCAACACCATTCAATGGAAAAAAGACAGCATCTTCAACAAATGGTGCTGGTCCAACTGGATGTCCACATGCAGAAAAATGAAAATAGATCTATATTTACCACCCTGCACAAAACTAAAGTCCAAGTGGATCAAAGATCTCAACATAAAACCAGATACTCTAAATCTGTTAGAAGAAAAAGTGGGGAACAGCCTAGAACTCATTGGCACAGGAGACAACTTCCTGAACAGAACACCAACAGCACAGGCTCTAAGAGCAACAATCAATAAATGGGACCTCATGAAACTGAAAAGCTTCTGTAAAGCAAAGGACACTGTCATCAAAACAAAACGACTGCCTACAGATTGGGAAAGAATCTTCACTAACCCTTTATCTGACAAAGGACTAATATCGAGTATATACAAAGAACTAAAGAAGCTGAAAAGCAGCAAACCAAGTAATCCAATTAAAAAATGGGGAACAGAGCTAAACAGAGAATTCTTGACAGAGGAATATCGAATGGCAAAGAAACACTTAAAGAAATGCTCATCCTCATTAGCCATCAGGGAAATGCAAATCAAAACGACCCTGAGATATCACCTTACACCCATCAGAATGGCCAAGATGAAAAACTCAAGGGACAACACATGCTGGAGAGGTTGTGGAGAAAGGGGAACCCTCCTCCACTGCTGGTGGGAATGTAAACTGATACAACCACTCTGGAAATCTATCTGGCGCTTTCTAAGACAATTAGGAATAGTGCTTCCTCAAGACCCAGCTATACCACTGCTAGGTATATACCCAAAGTTTGCTCAAGTACACAAGAGGGATACTTGCTCAACCATGTTTATAGAAGCTTTATTTATAATAGCCAGAACCTGGAAACAACCCAGATGTCCATCAACGGAGGAATGGGTACAGAAATTGTGGTATTTTTACACAATGGAATACTACTCAGCAATCAAAAAGGAGGAAATCATGAAATTTGCAGGCAAATGGTGGGATCTAGAAAAGATCATCCTGAGTGAAATATCCCAGAAGGAGAAAGACAAACACGGTATATACTCACTTATATAGACCTATAAGATGTGACAAACATAATGAAATCTATACACCTAAAAAAGATTATCAAGAGAGCGGACATGGGGTATGATGATCAATCCTTATTTAGAAAGACAGATGGGATGTGCATTGAACGTATGACAGGAGTCTACTGAGCACATTTGAAAGACTCTTACTAGCAATGTTTTCAAAGCAAAGACTCATGACCAAACCTTTGGCAGAGTACAGGGAATCATAAGAAAGAAGGGGAGTTAGTCTGATGAGGAAAGGATAGGAGCTCCACAAGGACCAAATATATCTGGGCACAGGGTCTTTTCTGAGACTGACATTCAACCAAGGACCATGTATGGATATAACCTAGAACTTCTGCGCAGATGTAGCCTCTGGTAGCTCAGTAACCAATTGGTTTCCCATAGTGAGGGGGACAAGGACTATTTCTAACAGGAACTCAATGACTGGCTCTTTGGCCTCCCCACCCCCCAAGGGAGGAGCAGTCCTGTTAGGCCACAGAGGAGAGCTTTGCAGCCAGTCCTGAAGATACCTGATAAAACAGGATCAGATGAATGGGGAGGAGGTCCCCCCTATCCATGGACTTGGAAAGGGGCACGGTGGAGATGTGGGAGGGAGGGACTGGGAGGGAATGAGGGATCAGGACAGGGCTGGGATACAGAGTTAATAAAATGTAACTGATAAGAAAAAAATAAAATTCAAAAAAATATATAAAAATAAATAAATAAAAAAGAAAGCAAGAAACGGATCACTTGATGTTTTGGTTTGCATTTGATGGAATCTTTCTTTGTGGGAGGAATAGATTGATACAGATTAAACTGCAGAGGTACACTGTTAGGATTGTGTAGCAAACTTACATGGCAGTTTTACAAATCATGCCACAGGACTGGTTTCACATGGGAGGTTTATTAAGGGAAGAAGGAAGGGGTCACAGAGACTCTCTCTGGGTAAGGAGAGAGAGAGAGAGAGGGAGAAAGGGGGAGAGAGGGGAGAGAGAGAGGGACAGAGAGGGGGAGAGAGAGAGAGAGAGAGAGAGAGGAGGAGGAGGAGGAGGAAAAAATACAGGGGAGGATATTTGCAAAAAAAAAAAAAATTCAATGTTTTCAGTAATTTTATTATTTTAAGTAAGGCCACAAAATAACAAAAGTTACTTTTGGCCAATGAAAGCTATGCTGGACATTCCTACCAGGGTAAGCACCCTTATATAAATGTAGATTTATTTCCTCAGAAGAGGGCATGAGATGAGAGCCACACCCGAGTTTTACAAATACATGGCTTGGGCGGAGCCCAGAGCATTTCTACCTAACTATCCCTGGGCCTGGGCCTGGAAGCTTAGGCCTCCATATAATCTAATCTTCTGCAAGCCTGGACCTTGAAGGATTCAGCTTTTAGCCTCTGTCTGCTAACCTAGGCCTAGAATGTTTCAGCCTCTGAGGCTTACTGCTAAATAAACTCATCCTTTCTAGTTCTTTCTGAACTCTGGCTGGCTGGTTCAACTCAGCTGTTCTGACTCAAAACTCCTCTCCATGCCAGCTTCTCTCAGTTTCTCACTTAATTGCTCTGATTGGAAAAACTGCCTCTGAACTCCATGAACTGAACTGCACAAACTCAACTGCACTCAATTGAACGGCACTGAACTGTACTGTACTCCCAAATTCCCAAACTCTACTGTGCTGTCTCTATCAACTCTCCTTCTCTCTCTGCCTGCACTGTTCTTAAGTAGCCTTTTCTTCCTGTCCTCATGAGAGTTGAATATATCATATCTCTGACTCATTTTGCCAAATCTTTCTCTGATTCTTTTCACTTTGTCTGTCTCTCAATTAAATGTCATTTTTAAACATACCTGCTTTCTTCTATAAACTAATCTTACTTTCATTGTTTGGGTAAAATGTGTGCACTAAGGGAATGTCTGTATTCCAGCCATATCATACTGTCCATCTAGAGCATGTCTGCATTCAAGCTGAATCACATAGACCTAGAAGGCCGTTAGATGTGATTCCTTGCCAGAACAGCTACATTGCTAGATTAAAATTCCTCTTCACTGTGAGATTATTGGCTGTCTTATGCTCAATTTAGCAGAATATTCTTAGCAAAATACAATCCCAAAGTGTGTGTTTTCCCTTTTCTCTCTAGGAGGAAGCGACTGCTTTTATACTTTTTAGATTAGCTGCCCCATTGTGTCTGACAGGTTCATAATTTCCACAGTTTTGTTTGCCATCCTAGTTCCTTCCCTAGCTGAGTTTTGATCATTTGGTACAAGTAAGTTGCTTCTTTATTATTGTGAGACTGAATATGTAAAAATATTACATTATGCTTCTATGGGATTTTTATTTGCATCTAATATAGTCTAAACTGAAAAGAAAGCCACCAAAGAGGAATGGAAAGGTGAAACTGACTTACTGAAATAGTCCTTGTCAATCAAAAGCTTTCCCAGCTTCCTTCCAGGGGAAATCTGCTCTTCATTCCCATTTCACAAAAAAAAAAAAAAAAAAAGAAAGAAAGAAAAAAGAAAAGAAAAAAAAAGGTGATAAAGGTCTATTGTCTATCATAATAATTTGGTGACCAGCAAGTAAACAAATTTCATCAATGATTACATGAGACTCTTAAGACAAAATAGTTGAAAAACATACCATTTGAGAAAAATAAGGCATATTAAACCTAAGATACTTAAAGGCAACTTCTGATAAGACAAATCAAACACAAAGTCAGTCAATTAAAATGGAACACTGAGGATGAAGCTACATGATTATTCAATATAAGAAAACAAGATTTCTATCCTTATATATTAAAATTAAAAAATTATTAGTAGCTAATTGTTGGTTGTCATATTTTAACATTGCATTGGTTGGCATTTCAGAGACATGATAGCCACTGGCTGTGAAGACAAAAATGTCCGCGTCTTCTATGTAGCCACCAGCTCTAATCAGCCATTGAAAGTGTTTAGTGGGCACACAGCAAGAGTGTTTCATGTTAAGTGGTCTCCTCTGAGGGAAGGGATTCTCTGCAGTGGTTCTGATGATAGGTATGTATATTGAATTCTAATTTTCTTGTCCTTTCAGTCATAAACTTAGAGCTTCCCCGAAATTCATAGGTAATATTAACAAATTATTTATGGAGAGAAAAAATATACACTAATACTTAATAAACAATATACTGCACTGTATTTGTGATTTTAATTTTCTTGTTTATTTTACTCAATGTGGATGCTCATTTCTTGCTTCCTATCAAGAATGTTCACAAAAATGATTTTTAAATGAAAGATCTGAAGCAAATATTTGTAAAACAATAATTTATATCAGTTTGTGTCTAATGTAGAAAACATTTGTACTCTCATGAAAACTGTAATGAAAAAGTGGCTATAAATTCAAAGAGGAACATATTAACACGGAGAGTAATTTTGACTTTTTGTTACTGGCAATCATTTTTGAAATTTTTTTTATAGTTTGTTTAGTCACTATTTGAAGATAAGATAAATTTATGTTGAAAAAATTCTTACTTTGTACAAATAAAAGACATAGTGCAAAATACCTTCAGATTTATATTAAATAGCTGAGGATTTTCACCTTCACTTTTTTAGGTGAAATTTCAGTTAACTGGGGAAAATATTTGAAATGTGACCGTTAGTATGATTAGGGTATGAAGTTGAGTGTGCTTTTCCTGATGAGATTATTCTAGCCACTCCACATAAACTTTAAATTGCAGATTCTAGTCTACACAAAAAAGTGTCCTCTTATAATTGTCCAACATATGTTCTTTTAAAACATCATTTTACTGATTTATAATAACAATCCTACGTCTTTACTAAATTCAGCATGTTTATTCCCATAGTAGTCATAATTAACATAGACAACAATTATACACCTATAATGTTTCTTTCACTTTTAAACAAATCAAAATGTCCTCGATATTCTAGTTAGTCCTTATAAACCTAGTGGTTCATATTAAATCCTTTCTTACTTATTTGTATACATTCTGAACATTATATTTTCCTCCTTTTGATTTAAAAAATGTGTATAATATAATGTGCTTTGGTTGTTTCCTTTCCCTTCTCTGTCTCCTCTAAGTCTTCCCCAACTTTCTGCCTTCCTAACTTCATGTTCTTTCTCTCTCATTTTCTCTCAAAGCAAAACTAAAAACAAAATAAAAATCAAAATGAACAAATAAAAAGATCACAAAATTATCAATAATAATAATTTAAAATTTCTGTTAGTAATAAATTACTAGTAAAAGTTAGGAAAAAGTCTGTGGTCACAAATGTCGCTAACATATTCATTTATGTCTGTTATAAGAAGAAAATTTACATGTATTGAACATAAAATGCTTTTTAAACATCTTATTGTTTCTCATGTGTAGGTGCTTCCCTTGTGTCTGTGTACCACATGCATGCTTACTGCCCAAGGAGGCCAGAAGAGGGCGTCATACCACCCGAAACTGGAGCTGCAGATGGTTATGAGCCATCATGTGGGTTCTAGGAACTGAATCCATATTTTCTCAAAGAGCAGCTACTGCTCCTAACCTCTGAGCCATCTCTCTAGCACTAGAAACTCTTTTTAGACATCCTAAGAAATAACCATTGTGATCCATTAAGACGATGTTAATATTTGAGATAAATTACAATTTAGACATAAAATTGTCTTTCAGCTCTGTTCGGATCTGGGATTATACACAAGATGCTTGCATAAACATTCTTAACGGCCACACGGCACCTGTGAGGGGATTGATGTGGAACCCTGAGATTCCTTATCTCCTGCTGTCTGGAAGCTGGGACTATACTATTAAAGTCTGGGATTCTCGAGGAGGAGTTTGCCTTGACACTGTGTATGATCATGGTGCAGACGTATATGGTAAAATGTTCTCCATGTATTTGTCATTTGGATGTAATTATGATGCTAATTTTTTGAACAAAGCAATATTTTTAAATAAGTCACAGTATTTCATTTTGAAGTGACATTTTTATACTGGAGAAAACACATATTCACACATATTTATAATATATTTTATATATATTATATAAATATATATTAGAGTCATCACAAAATAGCCAAAGAAGACATTAGAGGTTACTCAGAGAATGATGCTCCTCAGCATATGGAACTCATTCTGCAGAAATTGTGTTTCTGTGTACATACACAGAGTGTGCACACGTGTGTGTGCCTTGTTCACATGTAGCTTCAAGCCTGTCACTTCCCTCACTCTCGAACATTTCGGAATTAATGATAGCACTGATACAATTTATCCAACCATTATTTGGTAGTGTCGTGGGCGATGTTTTTTTTGTTTGTTTGTTTGTTTGTTTTTTATTGACTAACAGTTGTTAGTACAATTAAGCTTGAGAAAGAAAATCACCCATTCGTATTTGTATTTTCTGTCATTCTTAAGCCTTGCTGGGAGCACACAGGCAAATCCGAGGGGAAACAGGCCAATTATGCATTCACAACCTTATGCCTTTCCTCAGGAGCCTCCCAGTTAAGGTTGTGTAGTCCCACCTCACCTCAAGGCAAAGGCCTGAAGGCCATCAGTCACTGCTGAGGGAGAGACAATCAGTTTCTTTTTCCAGGGATGAATATCCAGTAGTTTATCCAATCTCAAATAGTGAGCCCTAATCACGTGTGTGTACATGGGCAACACTAAACAGGATCAGCAGGCAAAGTGTGTATACAAACACACACACATATATACTCATAAAACAATAATTACGGAAGAATAATCTGGGAGTAAGGTGTGGGAGAGGGAAGGAGCAGAATGCTATAGTGCTCATTTAGGAAATTCCAAATACATAAGATCCTTTTTCCAATATCTAAACTTATGCTCTCTAGATTTTGAACTTTAATTTATTTTTCTGTTAATCCACAGATTTCATGAAGCCTAAAGAAATTACAATATATTTACTGCTTAATCAAATGTAATTTTCCTTTCTCGTAGTCATACCTTGCTAACTGTATTTACGGGAAATCCTAAGCAACATCACCTTCTTGTATTAATTAAATGCAAGTAGGAGGTTGTTTCGGAGAACCTTTGAGTTACTCATATTTCTTCATAACTTCAGTTTTGCCATAGGTTAATAAAAGTGGTGCGTAAAGTTTTCTAAAAAGCATTTCCTAGGTTAACTTAACAGGCTTTTTTTTCCCCCTCTCAGGTTTATCTTGCCATCCAAGTCGCCCATTCACCATGGCTTCCTGCTCCCGCGATTCTACAGTGAGACTCTGGTCATTAATACCTTTAATCACCCCTTTACAAATAAATATTCTGGCAGACAGATCTTGGGAAGAAATTATCGGGAGCACTGGTATTGCATATGTGCACGCACGTGATTTTATCTTTAAATAATATTTTCTAAGACAAGGTCCCTCACTGAATTGTGTCTTTCCCTCAGATAATGCTATAGAAAAAGGCACCCCTCCTCTACTGTGTGGGAAAGCGTCAAGAGACATTAAACAAGAAGTAGAAAAACTGACGTGTAACCCTCGAGTGAAAAAACTAAGACTGTTTTCAGAATGTTTATCAGTAAGTATTATAGAAATTATCAGTGGGCGTTACCTCATTAGCCAGAATGAGTCACCACAGCCATTATCTTTAAGCTGTAGCCTGTTTGTATTCACCCAGCCCAGATCAGTCCATGCGTTTAGCACGATCTATCCATTATTAGAAGGCAGATATAAAAACCAGAAAAAAGCGAATGGAACTGTGTGTTTAGTTTCCTGTTAATTTCTTGATTTAGAGAGCTGCACGGTATAATACCCTGAAAGCATAATACAGTGAGGATTATTTTTTCTGAGCTATTATCTTTGGTTATTCTGTTCCTACTTCCAGCCTCCAGGTGGCAGTGACAACTTGTGGAACTTGGTTGCCGTGATCCAAGGGCAAGATGATAGCCTGCTTCCTCAGGACTACTGCAAAGGAGTGATGCACTTGAAACACCTCGTTAAATTTAGAACAGTAAGTGCAGTACCCAAGATCGGGTACTCGAGCAAACTTTCTCCTCGTCTACTGTGGAAGTCAGAAAATTGTTGGTAGGCTGGAATAAGCGCTGAGAGATAAAATGTTAGGACCAATGCTGAAAATACGAATTATTTAAGAACAGGTTAAGGTGGCCATAGTTGTGTAGATTAAATTCCATGAGTTGAGCTGGGACTCCAAGAAAAGTTGTATTTTTACCCTGTTACCTCAGGTGTTCATAGCCTGTGGACTCCTGTGACTGTTGGTTACCTTATGCCTGAGATAATATACATCATCAACAGCAACATCTGCCCTAGGACTAAACACAAAGCAACAGTTTATATATTTTTAATGAACTATCAATGGATTGGACAGCAAGAAAATCATACTAGGAATCAGATTTTATAGCCACCTTCATAAAAAGAGAACTTGTAGGACACAAATGAAGTGCCTGACAAGCATGTTAGAAAAACACATCAGCAGTATAGAGGCTAAAGTAATCCAGTAATTTTCACTCTCATCGGAGAACAACTTTTTATGTCTAAAGAGTTGTATCTCAGCATCTTTGGCCTCTGAACTTTTAAATAACCTACACTGGGAAAGAATAGTGATGGATGGAGCTTCTCTTCTTTTTCTCAAATGCATTTCAGATCTTTTTGGACAGGGAGCCACAACTCTTCCAAAGTGCTCACTCTGTGAACGGGTCAAAAGCATTGCACAGACTATCATATTTTGCAGATAAAAGTATCACTCGCAAACATTTAGCTCCCAATATTGTGTTTTTAAATATACCTGGTTCCATACGCATTTGTTTATTATTTTCCTTTTAGTCCAAAGCCCAAGAACTAACAACAATCAAGATGTCCAAATTTGGTGGTGGTATTGGTGCACCTACTAAGGAGAAAAAGCTGAAGGAAGCTGCTGAAATTCACCTGAGACTAGGACAAATTCAGAGATACTGTGAACTTATGGTGGAACTTGGAGAGGTAATGTGCTGTTTAAAGTACTGTGTCTAACGTAATACCCCACATTTTAGGGGCTTAATTAGTTCCACATAGAAAATAGTTTTCCCATATGTAATTGTTTCTTTCCCACATTCATGTCAGGTGTACACTATATGGAAATAACAAGGTGAGGTTTCCAGTCTAGCAACATCAGTCCCGTGTGGAAACACCTATTTCCCATGCCAGACCTACAAAATCATGAATTTTGGTGCCAGTTCAACCCACCGTGCTGGATTTTATTAGCCCTCCTGGCTATTCTCATCTATGCCGAATATGGAGAATTGAGTTCCTACCAAGATCTTTTTAATGTTTCTGTATTGGTTAACATTCTCAGAGCAGAATCTCCTTCACTTGTAACAACTAGATTCCACCCTGACTGAAAGAGACCTTTTCAGTGGGTGCATTTACTTAATCATATGAAAGGGACTGCCACAAATTCTAAAGAAGTCTACAGCAACAAGTACAGTTTTCAGAAAGGCTGAGTGACTATATACAAACTATCACACAGGCTTCCTCTGACAGGTGGGAACTGATTGAAGTGGAATATGGAGACAGAAGGGGCTTCTCTTCTTGGGCCTGGGAACTGATTACACGGTCACGAGAGTTTATCAGCCTTGTACCTTTTTTCCCCAAGTACATTTTAGATCAGAGAAACTCCCTCTCTATCATAACAAAACGAAGGGTCAGAAGGCATGGATACACTTTATGACATTTTAAGAACCTCTAGGTCAGTAAGAGTTTTATTACAAACTGTGGTATTAGGAGCACACGCAGAGGGCCTGGACTGGACTCGGTGCTTTGGAGAGCTTGCTGCTCTTAAGAGTTTGGCTCCTAGCAAGCTTGTAGCCACCGGCACCTGCAGCTCCAGGGGATCTGACACCTTCTTCTGGCCTCTGCAGATACCCACACTAACATGGCCTACACTCATGTGGACACACATTCAGGAGTAAAAATCTACTTAAAACACAAGAAAATATAAACAACATAAATAAAATTAACATTTAATTTGTTAAAGGGTATCAAAATGCAATTTAACCCATCTTTTCATATAAAAATCTTTAATTTTATTAATAGGTAACAAGCAGTTGCAGATTGACCTAAAATAATAAAATATCGTGATTATAACAAAGGCACTTCAAAGTATTTAAAAGTAAGGGAAATTTTTACTTATCACATAGTGGCAATTTGATTAAATGTTACATTTCAACAGGACTTTAAAAGTCAGGGTGACAAATGAATAAGTGCATTTTGGGGTAATAGTGTAATTCCTCACTGAGTTTTCTTGTATTTGAGTATATGTAATTTTAAACTTTCTGAGCTCCAATCTGTTCTCATTTGAGACTATCTATGAGCCGTATATTTGCTGATGGGCTTAATGGTTCCTGACATACTGCCTAAATTCTCCAAAAATCTGAGTGCTTATAAGTCCTTGTCATCACTGCTTTATGAATAGTTCCTAGAAGAGCAAACTTAATAATATCTAATTAGAGAAGCATTTCACCTTTTTCTGTTACAAAATTTCTTCATTTTTATTTAAACAGTTGTAATGAATTCAAAGTTCATCTACATTTCAACTTTTAGTCTTTAATTTTCCCCCACAATAAAGACTCTTTTTTTAGTTAAAAACACATTTAAGGCACCTTTTTAGTAACATGATTTAAATATGCAGTTTTAAAAAAGATCTATTTAAAATTTAGCATACCATGTATACCCACATACATGAAACTGTATATATACAAATAGAAATAAATAAATTATTTATTTAAATTTTTATTTACAATTTTTAAGTAAATTGCCAGTCTTGTAGCCTCCATTGCACTATAAATCCCAGTGGTTTGGAAAGTCTTAATTAAAATGAAGTTTTCATTTATGCAATAATATTTTAAAATATGTTCTCTTCCAATCCTTCTTAGACCTCAAACTAATATTTTGAAGCAACGATAATACTCAGTTTTGATTAAATAATGAGCTTCTTCAAATGTTGTCTAAGATATAAAACATGACAAGTTTTCATTTTAAAGGAAGCAATGATGGTAAATAACATTCACACAGTAATACAATAGAAATGTGGCATTTATTCAATGAAAGAAACTGATTTCTTCTTTATGTTTGTAGTTGGATTTTTCATGAAATAATAGAATTTAACGTATTTTATTTTACAATATCCAAGTTGGTGTTTTTCCTTATTGGACTGCACTGAATAGTTCACATTTCTATTCCTGATATTCTGATAATTTTAAACGTTGTTTATTATTAACACAAATCTCAAAAAGATCTGTTTAGAATTAAATCGTGCAATCTAAGTGTATATATTTCTGTTCTTGCTGAATTTTGTAGTGGGACAAAGCCCTGTCAGTTGCACCTGGAGTCTCTATGAAATACTGGAGGAAGTTAATGCAGAGGTAAAGCCAACAGTCTGTGTCCAAAGGGAGATTTTCAAGTCATGTCCTGACATAGAGAGAACATGCAAATATTCAAGTGGTTCTTAATATTTCTTATATCTCTGTCATATTAAATAATAAAACGATTTTGTATCTATAAGTGCAATATGATAAATTGGTTACAGATCACTTTGGTTTTATGTTTGTCCTGATTGTTAATGAATAGAGTAGGAGGAATTGTCTCCATTGAGAAAAACAAAGACCAGCAAATTACCAAATATATATTCCTACTGACGTGTCAGCAGGAAGATTTTCTGTAGGTTATCAGAAGCTTGTAAGGTACTATTCTATGCATAATTGCAACTACTTGAAGACACTATTCTCAGCATTTTTCCATGTTAGGTCTAAGATAATAAGTAAAGATTTGCCTGACCACAGAGGAAACTTTGAGCACATTAAGATAAGATATTTTCTTTGTGTGTATTAGTTTCCTAGTGTTACTGTAACAAAAGGCCACACCTGGGTTGTTATCTCACAGTTACTGAGCTTAAGCATCCAAAATCAGTTTGTTGGCAGAGCTGATGTAACACTGGTGGTTCTGAAGGAGAGTCTGCTGATGGCTTCTGCAGTCCTCAGCAGCTACAGTCTAATGACCTGTCATTGTTCTCACTTCCCTTACCCACTGTGTCTCTTACGCCAAATTTATTTTTTCTTAAAGTATTAATATTAGAATTTAGGCCTACCTTATCATAGTTTGATATTTTCCTCTATTAATTTAATAAAGTCCAGAGGAAAATATTGTATTTCATTATAAGATTGCATTCAAAAGTCCCACATGTTAAGAGTTAAATGTGCCCTTTTCTAAACATATTTATATTCATAATACATTCTACCTAATATGCCATTCAGCAACTGTTTATTTTACATCCATTATGTGCTAATCCTTGTGCTAAGCCAGTAGAGTGCTATTAGGGAGTTCCATCTTTCTTTTGCTATTATAAAGAGAAATTTGAGAATATTTTTTAAGACATGGTTTAGGAAAATTCTGTTGCTAGTCACATAAATTAAAATTAATAAGGGCTATGCATGAAAACTACAAGGATATGTGTAGTTTGCCATGGGAATGTAGACTTTTGCCTAGCATCCAGTCTTCCAGAAAAGGAAGTTTATGCCGTCAAGCTCCCAGAATGCCAGACCCTTTCTATGCAAAAGATCACACTTCAGAATGATACTGTTCCCTTGAAGGCTTACTAAACTCAAGTTGGTCATGTCTTATTACACAAAACATATTTTGTCTCAATATAAACTTAAGTGAATCTCATTTACATACAAGGTATGTCACTCATTCATTGTTAATAGCAGGTGAAACTTAGTGTTTGGTATTTTATGATTGTCAATGGACTTTTGTAGCATCTATTGCCATATTAGTATTTGAATACAGTGTTTTTTTAATAGTAGATATTTATAAGATAAATGTTACCAAAACCTTCAAATACATTGTAAAAGAAGACACCTGGGATAGACTTGCATTTGTACTATTACAAATCAAGGGAAACTAATAGAAAGCAGGAGAAAAGGTGTTTGAGGCCCAGTCAATAGAAAAAAAGGAAGTAAAGGGTGTGGTTTTAGTTGGAGTGCTGAGTCTGGGGGCTGAGTGGGAATGAGTGCCTAGTGGGAATGGAAAGAAAACAAGACCCGATTTTTAAACATGTAAGGTGTTTGGTTTTTGTTTTTTGTTTTTTTTTTTTCTTGATCATAAGACCAACAGAAGACACTAACAGATTTTAAATAGGGTAGAAATTAACCAGCTCAAATTTCCATATTGAAAAATACATGTATGATAAAGAACATGGCAGATTGAAGAAGGTCAGCAGCAGAGTGGTATCTACTCCTTTTCCTCTGAACCAGGAGACCAGAGTGGCTTTGGAGCTTTACACAGTGATGGCAGAAAATAAGAAAGTCTGATAATTTGACACACTTAAGAGTTAAAAGGAGTAGTGGGTAGTTAGGGGAACAGGGACTGTCTCAGACATGAACTCAATGGCTGGCTCTTTGACCTCTCCCCTCCCCCAAGGAGAAGCAGCCTTGCTAGGCCACAGAAGAGGACATTGTAGCTAGCCCTGAAGAGACCTGATAAGCTAGGATCAGATGGAAGGGGAGGAGGACCTTCCCCATCAGTGGACTTAGAGAGGGGCAGGAAGGAGATGAGGGAGGGAGGGATTGGGAGGGAAAGAAGGAGGGGGCTACAGCTGGGATACAAAGTAAATAAACTGTAATTAATATAAAAAATAAGAAAGAAAGAAAGAAAGAAAGAAAGAAAGAAAGAAAGAAAGAAAGAAAAGAGTTAAAAGGAGCTGGTTTTAGTAACAGACATGAGAGATTGTATAAATAATTCTTGAGTTATAAGAGTGAAAATAATGGGTAGATGTTGTTTGCTATTGACTGAGATTTCAAAACAAAACAAAATACCAACAAAAGCTTAGGAATGTTAGAATTAAGTAGCACACAAGATCATTAATTTTCATTAAGCTTATTAACCTGAAGATTGCTGTGCTATTTTCATAACAATATAAGATAGATAATATTACTTCTTTAACCCTTGCAAGTAATTTGGACCACACAAAAATATTAATTTCCTTAGTAAAAGTTGAAAGGTCAAAAGCTTTGGGCACTTAAGCAATGAAGCAATGTTAGAATAAGTTAAATAGGACAGGAGGAGAAATGAAGAAGCAGGTTGGAATGCAGAAAAAATTTCCAACTATATTTATATTCGAAACCCAATACCTGTCATTTTCTTATTTTTTTTTAAATATTTCTCAGTTGTTAGAGTGCTTGCCTAGAATGCACAAAGCTCTTGGATTTATCTTTAGTGCACAACAAATTGAACATGGGGCACACGTCTGCAGTCCCAGCACTCTGGACATGGAAGTATAAGGAACATAAATTCAGAATCATTTGTAGCCATATAGCAAGTTCAAGACTAGACTGAGATACATATGACCTTTTTTCTAAATAGATAAACAGGTAAGTAAAAAGGTAGATGATAGATGGATATCTACAGTATGTAGATAGCTAGGAGATATAGATAGATAGATAGATAGATAGATAGATAGATAGATAGATAGATA